>NC_041231.1:41521990-41523255 GCF_002837175.3 Physeter macrocephalus | reverse complement strand
CGGGCACGGAGCTGCCAAAGAGACAGGAGACTTTTTCTTGCCTCTTTGCTTGCTGGGGCGCGAGGAGAGGGGATTAAGTGCACCGCGTAAAGGAGCTCCAGAAACGGGCGCGAGCCGCGGCTGTCAGCGCTGACACCAGAGATGGGTGTGGGACTCTAGGGTTGCTGCTGCTGCCACCCAGAGGCCTGTGTGCGAGCACAGGTCACTCTCCACACCTCCCCTCCCGGGAGCCTGTGCAGCCCGCCACTGCCGGGGTCCCGGTATCCAGGGACAGCTTCCCCGGGAGAACGCGCAGCACGCCTTGGGCTGCTGCAGCGTCACGCCGGCCTCTGCCGCCGCGGACTTGCCCCGCATCCGTGCCCCTCCCTCCCCCCGGCCTGGGCCAGAGCCCCCGAATCAGCTGCTCCTTTAACCCCGTCCTGTCTGAGCGAAGAGCAGACGCCCTCGTATGACCTACGCGCAGAGGCGGGGCCAAGTCCAAAGCTGAACCCCAGGAGCTGTGCGAACAAAGAGGAGAGGGGGAGGTCTCTCCCAGCAGCCTCAGAAGCAGCGGATTAAAACTCCACAATCAACTTGAAGTGCCCTGCATCTGTGGAAAACTGAATAGCGAAATATCCCAAGTTGAGGAGGTGGACTTTGGGAGCAAGATATATTATCCTTCCTTCCTCCCTTTCTTCCTCCCTTCCTTCCTTTCTTGCTTTCTTCCTTCCTTCAGTTCTTCCTTCCTTCCTCCCTTCCTTTCTTCCTTCCTCCCTTCCTTCCTTCCTTTCTTTATTTCCTTTCTATTTTTTCTCCCTTTTATTTTGAGCCGTGTGGATTAAAGGCTCTTGGCGCTCCAGCCAGGCGTCAGGGCTGTGTCTCTAAGGTGGGAGAACCAATCTCAGGACACTGGTCCACAAGAGACCTCCCAGCTCCACGCAATATCAAACGGCGAAAATCTCCCAGAGATCTCCATCTCAACACCAAGACCCAGCTTCACTCAAGGACCAGCAACGTACAGTGCTGGACACCCTATGCCCAACAAATAGCAAGGCTACAGCCCCATCCATTAGCAGAGAGTCTACCTAAAATCATAATAAGGCTACCAACATTGCAAAACACACGACCAGACGTGGACCTGCCCACCAGAAAGACAAGATCCAACCTCATCCACCAGAACATAGGCACTAGTCCCCCCAACCAGGAAACCTACTCAACCCACTGAACCAACCTTAGCCACTGGGGACAGTCACCAAAAACAATGGGAACTATGAACCTGCAGCCTG
>NC_041231.1:41520461-41520988 GCF_002837175.3 Physeter macrocephalus | reverse complement strand
CTACAATCAAGATTACTCTACCCAGCAAGGATCTCATTCAGATTTGATGGAGAAATTAAAACCTTTACAGACAAGCAAAAGCTGAGAGAGTTCAGCACCACCAAACCAGCTTTACAACAAATGCTAAAGGAACTTCTCTAGGCAAGAAACACAAGAGAAGGAAAAGACCTACAAGAACAAACCCGAAACAATTAAGTAAATGGTAATAGGAACATATATATCGATAATTACCTTAAATGTAAATGGATTAAATGCTCCTACCAAAAGACACAGACTGGCTGAATGGATACAAAAACAAGACTCATATATATGCTGTCTATAACAGACCCACTTCAGACCTAGGGACAGACACATACAGACTGAAAGTGAGGGGATGGAAAAAGACATTCCATGCAAATGGAAATCAGAAGAAAGCTGGAGTAGCAATTCTCATATCAGACAAAATAGACTTTAAAATAAAGACTATTACAAGAGACAAAGAAGGACACTACATAATGATCAAGGGATCAATCCAAGAAGAAGATATA
>NC_041231.1:41510178-41517696 GCF_002837175.3 Physeter macrocephalus | reverse complement strand
TGGGCATATACCCTGAGAAAACCATAATTCAAAAAGAGTCATGTACCAAACTGTTCATTGCAGCTCTATTTACAATAGGCAGGACATGGAAGCAACCTAAGTGTCCATCAACAGATGAATGGATAAAGAAGATGTGGCACATATATACAATGGAATATTACTCAGCCATAAAAAGAAATGAAACTGAGTTATTTGTAATGAGGTGGATAGACCTGGAGTCTGTCATACAGAGTGAAGTAAGTCAGAAGGAGAAAAACAAATACTGTATGCTAACACATATATATGGAATCTAAGAAAAAAAAATGTCATGAAGAGATTAGTGGTAGGACGGGAATAAAACACAGACCTACTAGAGCATGGACTTGAGGACATGGGGAGGGGGAAGGGTAAGCTGTGACGAAGTGAGAGAGTGGCAGGGACATATATGCACTACCAAATGTAAATTAGATAGCTAGTGGGGAGCTGCGGCATAGCACAGGGAGATCACCTCTGTGCTTTGTGACCACCTAGAGGGGTGGGATAGGGAGGGTGGGAGGGAGGATGACACAAGAGGGAAGAGATATGGGAACATATGTATATGTATAACTGATTCACTTTGTTGTAAAGCAGAAACTAACACACCATTGTAAAACAGTTATACTCCAATAAAGATGTTTAAAAAAAGTGATGCATTAAAAAAGAAAAACTGAGAAAAAAAAAACACACACCCAAAAAAAACAAAAGTACTGCTCTGGGCTTCCCTGGTGGCGCAGTGGTTGAGTCCGCCTGCCGATGCAGGGCACACAGGTTCGTGCCCCGTTCCGGGAAGATTCCACATGCCGTGGAGAGGCTAGGCCCATGAGCCATTGCCGCTGAGCCTGTGCGTCTGGAGCCTGTGCTCCGCAACGGGAGAGGCCACAACAGTGAGAGGTCCGCGTAACGCAAAAAAAAAAAAAAAAAAAAAAAAGGGGCATCTTATTGTCATCCTTTGCTTTTTCTTTTTCAAACTAGCAGTATTGGTGACCATTGCTTTATGTATTTCTTTTCAGGATTTCCCTTTTTGTTAATTATTATCCATATCACTTGTCTATTTTTCATTTGGGATTTTTCTTTTTCTTGTTGATTTGTAGCAATTCCTTATCATTTTTATATCTTTTTTGGTTGCAGTGTAGTTGATTTATTATATTAGTTTCAGATGAACAACATAGTGGCTCAGTATATTTATAGATTATACTCCATTTAAAGTTATTATAAAATATTGGTTATATTCCCTGTTGTATAATATATCCTTGTAGCTTATTTATTTAGTACACAGTAGTTTGTACCCCTTAATTCCCTACCGTTATCTTGCCCCTCCCCACTTCCCCCTACCTACTAGTTATCACTCATTTCTTCTCTATATCTGTGAGTCTGTTTCTGGTTTTGTTTGTTTGTTTGTTTTTGGTGGTTTTTGTTTTGCGGTACGCGGGTCTCTCACTGTTGTGGCCTCTTCCGTTGCACCCCAACTACTGAGCCTGCGCTGTAGAGCCTTGTGAGCCACAACTACTGAGCCTGTGAGCCACAACTACTGAAGCCCGCACGCCTAGAGCCCATGCTCCACAACAAGAGAAGCCACCGCAATGAGAAGCCCGTGCACTGCAACAGAGTAGCCCCCACTCACCGCAACTAGAGAAAGCCTGCGCACAGCAATAAAGACCCAACACAGCCAAAAAAAACAAAAACAAAAAACACAAATAAGCATTGGTGAGGATACTTTTTAAGGAATACATACATGGGTAGTTAAAACATGAAAGAATAAAAGGATACAAATCAAGACCATGGTTACCAGGAGGTTGACAAGGATTATTATTAGGGATGTGCGCATAGTAAGATTCAAGGGCCAAGGCCAGACGTGGTGCCCTGGCAGGGGTGCCATGATCATAGTTTGGAAGCACATTTAGATGACTTGGTGCTGTTTGGTAGCCTGGTCCAGAGAAGAATGTCTGTTGGAGGGAGGGCAAGGAATGTATTGTGGTAATAACTTTACTCAAGAGAACTTACTAGGTTCCAGGTGCAGTTAACCCCTGTAATAACCCTAGATAGATGCTCCTTTTTTTGTTATTGTTAAAAGGATGAGGTAACCAAAGTCACACCGAGATTAGTAAATTTGCCCAAGGCACCACAGTTCACAGAGTTGAGATAGAAAACTAAGCATTCTGACTCTAGAGCCAGTACCCTTATCACTATGCTGTATTGTCTTGATATTAAAGAATTATGAAACCCCCAGAGCAAGGGTCAGTAGAAGGAAGGCAGGAGATGGTCTGGATAAATTTCACAGATTGAATGTTTTTAATGGTGTTAAATATAAATTGTAAGAGCAGCGTGGTGGGGTGAAGTAAATTTGTGTTTTTATTTAAAGTTCCCAGCTGTTTTGTTTGTTTCAGTAGGTAAGACTAGAGCAGACAGGGATAGGATTTGGCACAGCAAAATCCCTTTATGCCCTTGGAATTATGGCCTTGTGTGAAAGTACTGTTCATGAAGCCTCTCTAGATAACTTGGATGCAAATGTGCACCTTCTGCCTTTCCCATTCTTTGCTGAAGCTGGGTGACTCATATTCCGAAGGGGCTTGCTTGGCAGGGTAGCTGCTATCATTTCTGCCCTGTATATACTGTCACCAGAGTTTGGAAGCTGTGAATGGACAGATGCTATGCTGCAGTCAAGAGACAAAGCTTTCTCAAGGGCATTTTTCTGCTGTGGAATGTGTTTCATTTTTCATTCTCTCTGGGAGTGAGATATATAAATGATCTAGCTTTTGTGTTGATTCGGCAGGGGATCATTGCACTTGTGCAGGTTTGGCTGCTTTCATTTGTTAATATTTGAAGTAATAAACAGCAGTGAGGGCTTCCCTGGTGGCGCAGTGGTTAAGAATCTGCCTGACAATGCAGGGGACACGGGTTCAAGCCCTGGTCTGGGAAGATCCCACATGCCGCGGAGCAACTAAGCCCGTGAGCCACAACTACTGAGTCTGTGCGTCTAGAGGCTGTGCTCCACAAAGACCCAACAAAGACCCAACACAGCCAAAAATAAATAAATAAATTTATTTAAAAAAAAAACGGCAGTGAAGGCTGAATTGAGACTGCTTAACTTTGTGACCCAGAGAAACACACTTAGTGTAGGGGATGGGGGAGGGGCTTTTATGTTAGTGGTTATTTAATTTCTTTTTTAAAAAAAAATCAAAAAAATATGTATATATGGATTTTTAAATAATATATTAAAAATAACTAGGCCTTTAATGAAAAATAGTAGTTTTTGGCCCTATCTCTTCTATTCCTGATTTCTGTTCCATACTTATTTTATTCAGTTCTTTTAGCTATTTCTTCTAATATTTCATATTTCTAAATAATATTCTTTTAATGTACATCTTGATTTTTTCTATTTTAGATGTCATTTAATGATCGCTTATTATAGAAGATAAGAATTAAGCTCTGAATGTTCTTCTCCATACACATATACTCTTTCCCTCCTCCAGTCTCCAGTACTTCCAAAATAGTTATATCACCTTTTTTTTTTTTGGTTAAGTCAACATGCAGTTGCTACTATGTCTGTGTAATTACTTTTACTTCTGAGCCATATAGTGAATTGAAGTTACATTTCCTTTCTTTCTTGTGTAACTTTGTTGTATTTTTATATTAATAATTGTGTCTCTTTTCATTTGTTTTGTTTTCTCGGTTTTCCTTCTCCTAGACTTCTGGCAGAAATGAAAATCTCCTTTGAGTATATGCAAATACTTTAGGTATTTTATAAGTTTAATTATTTTTCCCCAGTGACATCCTGTATGGAGCCCTCCAACCTCCTGTGTTGGCCCGACAATTTTCTTTGCCCCCTCCTATGTTCCTTTGTCTCCTGGGTTAAACCAGTGTCACCTTAATTCTTGGTTTACTTCCTCATTTGATGAATTACTTTCTCCATAATTTCCTGAGAAAAATGCATAGGAGAAATTTTTTTGAGATTTTGCATACTTGAAATGTCTTTAGACTACCATTACCTTGATAGTTAGTTTAGCATGATATAAAATTCTTGGTTAAAAATAAAGTACAGAAGTTTTAAAGTATTGTTTCATTATTTTCTAGCTTCCAGTATTGTTACTGAGAAGTCCAATGTCATTCTAGTCATTCTAGTCTTTTATTGACAAGTTGTTTTCATGAAAGATTTTAGGATGGTCACTTTGTCCCCAGTGGTCTGCAGTTTTACAGCGAAGTGTCTTAGATGGGTTTTTTTTGTTTTTTCCTGTTGATTATGCTGGCTACCCAATGAGTTCTATCATCCTGGAAACTCATTTCCTTCAGTTCTGGGATATTTATTGTATTACTTCTTTTGCAGTTTCTTCCTCTCTGTTTTCACAGTTTTTTCTTCCTAGAACTCTTTTATTAGAATTAGACATCCTGGAATGATTCACCAGTTTTCTTATATTTTCTCACCCATTTATCCATTGTATTATGTTGTTTTACTCTCTGGCAGAATCCCTCAAAGTTCTAGTCTATCATTATTATTGAATTTTGTTTTAAATTACAGCTATCTTCTTTTTGCCTTCTGAAAGCTTTTTTGGGCTCTGGATCTTTTTCTCCTGTTTTGTTATATCCTGTTCTTTTTTCAGGGATGTACTATAATCTTTATGCTCTCATGAATGTTAATTATTGTTTCTTTGGAATCTTCTTTTATTCCTGGAATTGTTTCTGTTTCCTCCAATTTCCATTTTTCTGATTGCTTTAGGTCTCATTCCTTCACGTTGGAAGCTTTATGCATTATATGGTGTTCTTTTCTATTCATATTTAAGAATGATGCATTAAAAATTTGACAGAAAGCTCTGTGAATGGGGCTAGTTTTTACCAACTGGAGGATATTACTGTACAGTGATCAGAAGAGAGCCTGGCTTCTCATGGGAGAAGGAGAGCAACTGTCAATATTTCTGGGTCTTTTCCCCTGGCTGAATTTTTCCAGTGAGGAATCCTTCATTCTCCTTCCTAGGAAGGCATAAGTCTGGCTATCAACACTTTGGAAGCTCAGTGTGGGAAGGGCACCAAGGGCATCATTTATTACATAGTCTTTGACTTAATTTCCCTGTTTTAACATCATCAGCTCTGTTTGATGCCCTGCAGTAGTTTAGACTCTGTTTTAACCTCTGTAGAGAGTAAAACTATCATGTGGAAAAAGCCTGGCAGAATAGAGTAGGGGTGATGATCTGAAGGTCTTAAAGCCTTTTAAAAGACTTTTAACCAGTTCTCCTGTTTCCATTTCCCAAGCTCATGCGCCAGACCTACCACACTGGCACATGCACATATACATCTTCAGAGGTTCTTGGTACCTCCAGTGCCTGAGCCTTTCTGCACATAATGGGCTTCATTCTTGTAGATTTCCTTCTTCTCCCCACTCCTCTGATCTCGGAGAGATAGCAGTGAGTGGTCCTGAAGAGAGATCTTAGTTCCCTGCCCAGGAATTGAACCTGGGTAGCCTGGATGAAAACCAGGAATCCTAGCCATCAGATCACCAGGGGCTAGGGGCTAGAAGCAAAGTGGCCCTGGCTCTTACCCCGTTTGAAAAATGAATTTCTCAAGTAGGCAAAAACTGTTAAAAAAAAAAAAAAAGGTACAAAGTTTATTATCAGAGACACAGCATAACATGTGGGAGAGCACACAGACAGGCAGTTTATTTAAGGCAGAAGCAAGGCAGAAATACACACCCGGAGAAAAAGGGTATGGGCATCCTCTCTAATGAGGAGGAGCCCAGTAAAGAGGTGATTTAAATCACTTATATAGGACAGTTCTTCTGAGTCTTTGTTTACCTTTGGTCAGTTATCTTG
The DNA here is from genome assembly GCF_002837175.3 of Physeter macrocephalus. NCBI lineage: Eukaryota > Metazoa > Chordata > Mammalia > Artiodactyla > Physeteridae > Physeter > Physeter macrocephalus. Next base: position 41,511,880 of record NC_041231.1, on the reverse strand, counting down.
TTTCTTTTTTCACACCTGACCGGTCCTAGGACCCTCCCCAACATGCGTGCACAACTTTTTGCTAAGATGGAGTCCACCGCAGAGGTCTGTGGGGGTATGTCCACACTTACTATGGGGTGGCGCCCCCTCCCTTTTTGACCCCCAAGGAGCCTTCCTGCGCATGTGCAGACACGGAAGTTTTCCTTGACCTCAGGAGTAGTCATCTTATCTCTTTACTTCAGCAAGCTCAGCTCTTGCCACTAACTTTGTCCTTGGAGTGTCTAGGGAAAACAAAGTTTCAGTTTTACTCCACTTGACAAACACCAGCTGTTCAGCCCAGGGGCATATCTACCTACTACCTCACCTGTCTTCTCCACCCTGTCCCCAGGGCTAGGTTTTCAGTCTTTTATTTTGGCCCTGTTATCTACTTTCCAGCTTTCAACTTTAACATTTGGAGAAGGGGGTAATTGGGGTTGGTTTCTTATTGGTCTCTGTATCTAAAAAGAGGTATCTAGGGGAGACAGATTAAATGCTGCCTTTAAGTAGAGCTTTGTTCAGTCTTGTGTAGAAGGGCTGTGAGCCTGAGAATGCCTCAGCTGTCCACAGCCCACTGTTAGGTAAGTTCACTGTGTTTAGAATCGTGAATGGGTGCCCTTGACATCAGCAACTGGAGCTTCCACTTTTCATACCACTGATATTTTACTTACCTTTCAGTTAGCTTTGTTCCCTTCTTAGCAAGATTCTTATCTGCTCTAGGGAAATAATATGATTGGCTTACTTAAACTAAGACTTTTAAGTCTTAACTCTCTTGTAAATATTTGTGTTGTAAAAGAGGATTGAAGCTATAAGTGGTATTATTTTGGTTATCAACAAGTCTGTGAGGGAGGATGTGTTTGGGTCCAGACTGGAGTGAGGAAGACATGTAGGCCTGTGAGAGGTGGAGGAGTAAATATGTATGTCAAGCAAAGAGAGTATATAGACACACCTCCATATTAGTGAGGAGTTTAAAAAGAATGTCCACATTACTTATTTGCATTCTTATTTCTTGAAAATATATGCTTGAAGATCTGTGTGAAATAGGTTGGATTTACATCTCTTGTTTCACAGAAATTTCTCTTTTGAAAATCAGTTTCGAGCCTTGGCCAACTAAGTTGTTGAACAACCTAAAATGAAAGTTTAAATTCTTGGGCTTAAAGATATTTTTGGCAGAAAGTTCATTAAAATTGCAAGTACTGCAGTTTAGATATTTTTTATATTATACTGGGATTAGTGCTAGAGCTTTGGTATATAATATAAATATTTCAAATAGGGTTAGTTTACTTCACAGTAAGACACTTGATTATTACTAGCAATTAAAGAAAGAAATACTGGAGAAGTTTGAGTATATCCGAGTTCTTAATGGTTAATCTTTTAGCAAGAAATAAAAGGAGTAAATAAAAGAATGTTCAAAAGTAAAAGGTAAAATGGAGAGAGACCTGGAATCTTCCCTTGACAACTTAAACTTGAGATGCAATGTTTAATTTCCGTTAAATTGATTTTGACCTAAAGTTTTTAGTACTACGGCAGCACATTTGTCCTCTTTGATGAGAGCACTACTTTTTTTTTTTTTTTTTTTTGCGGTACGCGGATCTCTCACTGTTGTGGCCTCTCCCGTTGCGGAGCACAGGCTCCAGGCGCGCAGGCTCAGCGGCCATGGCTCACGGGCCTAGCCGCTCCACGGCAT
>NC_041231.1:41481621-41510032 GCF_002837175.3 Physeter macrocephalus | reverse complement strand
GCTCCACGGCATGTGGGATATTCCCGGACCGGGGCACGAACCTGTGTGCCCTGCATCGGCAGGAGGACTCTCAACCACTGCGCCACAAGGAAAGCCCAGATGCCACTTTTATATCCAACAGAATTGTAAAAAATCATGAAAGTACAGCCCAGTCAGCAATTTGGGGGAGTAATCTGGTGAAGTTAAATAGGCATATACTCTACAATGCTGCAATCCCACTCCCAATGATATCCCAGAGAAACTCTCACATAGGTCCCTGAGGAAATTTATAGGATGTTTATCACAGTACTATTTCTAGCAGCAGGGAGCTGGAGGCAAACTAGGAGCAATTGCAAGAGAATAAAGGGGAAAATAAGGTGTAAGAGAGGAGGCTTAAATGTACTGATGACTATAGTGTGCCCTGAACCAGGGAGTATAAAAATATCTCAACCATCCCTTGAGCTCCAAAAAAATATATAATAAACAAAACAATATGCCAAGTTATCACTCTACAATGAAAAACAGTAAGAGAGCCTGATGTTGGCATTGGCCTTACCAACACTGTACGTAGAGTCAAAACATCAGAAGGCTGCACACTTGGAGTGAACTCTAACAAGGGGAAATGGATGTGCCATATGAATTATCAAAGGATATTCAAAGGACAGTCAGATGGTCTGATGCATGCATCTCTATAACGTAATGAAACCAGATCTCTCTCTGCTGTATAAATGCCTCTTCTTCTATATACTGGGCTTCATGAAATCTCCACTGGCTCTGATTATTCTGAATAGGTGATTTATGCTGCAGTTCCTGGCTTTTACCTTTTTCTGGTTCAAATCTTAAATTCCACTTTACTTCATAGCTGACTCCTGAAAAACCAGTTCTTTCCTGCCTAGACCCTGGAACCTTGCTTACCCATTACATATATGCACCAGTTTACCAGAGAGATGTGCCCCCAAGATGGAAAGGGTAGGGCCAGCTTAACAAGACTCCCTTTTCCAGGACTTCCCTGGCAGTCCAGTGGTTAAGACTTTGCCTTCCAATGCAGGGGGTGTGGGGTTCCAACCCTGGTCAGGAAGCTAAGATCCCACACACCTTGGAGCCCAAAAGCAAAACACAAAGCAGAAGCAATATTGTAACAAATTCAATAAAGACTTTAAAAATGGTCCACATCAAAAGAAAAAAAGACTCCGCTTTCCCTATAAAGTATCTGGGATGCGCAGTACTAACATCTGACTCTGTGATTCTCCTTTTTTCTATGTTTCTATCATTTACAAATCACTCTTCTGGCTGACACACTTTTCTTTAGATAAATTCATGCTAGTTCCTAAAAAGTCCGGTATGCTGCATTCCTTTTCTAAGGCAATTGCAACTATGCTATGAACAATTATATATTGCCTCTGTAACTAACTCCCAAAGGGAAAACTTATTTCCGTAGTTCAAAAGTTCTTGGGGATGATAACCTCATTTTTACCTTCTTTTATTGACTTTAAGGTTGTAATAGGGAAGAACAAATCTGACTCCATATCAGATCTGTTTCTTTTACTTTAACCTTTGTGCTCTGTTGCCTGTGCTTGGTCATGCTAGCTCTACACCTTTTGTCAAATAATGTTGCCCACAGCCTGAAATATACAGGATAGCCTATTCTGAGGGCTCTGACCTTTATTTTTTTTAAATTTTTCAAAATTTATTTTATTTTTTTGGCTGTGTTGGGTCTTCATTGCTGCACGCAGGCTTTCTCTAGTTGCGGCAAGCGGGGGCTGCTCTTCATTGCAGTGTGTGGGCTTCTCATTGCGGTGGCTTCTCTCGTTGCGGAGCATGGGCTCTAGGTGCGTGGGCTTCAGTAGTTGTGGCACGTGGGCTCAGTAGTTCTGGCTCATGGGCTCTAGAGCGCAGGCTCAGTAGTTGTAGTGCACAGGCTTAGTTGCTCCGAGGCATGTGGGATCTTCCCAGACCAGGGCTTGAACTGGTATCTCCTGCACTGGCAGGCAGATTCTTTTTTTTTAAGCAGAGGTCTTCTTAGAAGCCTATGATTTAAATTTATTTATTTATTTATTTATTTATGGCTGTGTTGGGTCTTCGTTTCTGTTGCGAGGGCTTTCTCTAGTCGTGGCAAGAGGGGGCCACTCTTCATCACGGTGCGTGGGCCTCTCACTATTGCGGCCTCTCTTGTTGCGGAGCGCAGGCTCAGTAATTGTGGCTCACGGGCCCAGTTGCTCCATGGCATGTGGGATTCTTCCCAGACCAGGGCTCGAACCCATGTCCCCTGCATTGGCAGGCAGATTCTCAACCACTGTGCCACCAGGAAAGTCCCAGGGCTCTGGCCTTTAATGGTCCATTTGTATAGAGATAAAAAGTTGCAGAACAGAGAATAACATTTGTTTTGTTGGAGGTTTACAAGAACATCATGACCTAAGTGGACAGCTGCAAGAACAAAGGATTCCAACACCAACAAGTGTGCAACTAACCACACCCCTCACTCAGCTTGCCTTTAAAAGTGCTTTGCTGAAACCCTTCAGCGAGTTCAGGGATTTTTGGGTACAAGCCACCCATCTCCTCGCAAGGCCCTGCAATAAACCTTTCTCTGCTCCAAACTCCAACATTTCAGTTTGTTTGGCCTCACTGTGTGTTGGGCATACGAACTTTGTTCAGTAACAAGGCCAGAGCTAGCATTTAACTTAGATCTGGCCTCTGAATTGCCTCTTACTGACGTTTCCTAGTCACTGACTTGCCGAGTGTAATGAATTCCTCCCCAGTTCAAGCCTTTTCTCTCTCTCTTTTTTTTTTTTTGCAGTACGCGGGCCTCTCACTGTTGTGGCCTCTCCCGTCGCCGGAACACAGGCTCCAGACGCGCAGGCTCAGCGGCCATGGCTCACGGGCCCAGCCGCTTCGCGGCATGTGGGATCCTCCCGGACCGGGGCACAAACCCATGACCCCTGCATAGGCAGGCGGACTCTCAACCACTGCGCCACCAGGGAAGCCCAAGCCTTTTCTCTTAATAATCAGTATACATCTTTTATGGGACCCTCAACTCTGATCAGCATTCGATAAGCTTATGGCAACTTTAATTCATAGTTTAAGGGTCATGGCCAGAAAATCAAGAGTTCCCATTCAGTTGAAAGTCTGAAATAATTGGGACCAGGAATTTGTAAGATGAAATGATATTAAATGTCATGAAATTGTCATTTTAATTATACTTCTATTAGGTGGGAAGCAATACAAGAGACGATAATAAGCTTTGAATTATTATTATCACTATTGGTCCTTATTTTAACAACAGAATCCATCTATATTCATCTTAAAGAAACCATGTCATGCTATGATTATCCATAAAAATAAGTTTAATTCATCAGCAGTATCACTTTCAAATACAAAGAAGAATAAACAAAAGTCTATTTTGGAATTATACCTGGCTAAAGCTAAATATTTCAAGGCACAAATCCAAGGCACTGCCATATGCAAAGGAATGGTACTGGGAATGCTCTTAATTCTATTAAAAAAAAAAAGAAAGAAAGAAAAGCCTTTTCTTCCTACATTAAGAGCTACTGTCAAAGACTAGGAGAACAGTGACTAATACCCAAACCTGTTATCACTATACTCTATAATTAACAATGAATCAACATATGCCCAACTTCTTAATTCCCTTCAGGTTTGATAAGAGAAACAACAGTTCAAGAGATCTATGCTGAGCTACTATTCCTTCCCACATTAAAAAGAATACTACTTCTCTTTAGCAATCTTATAGTTATTTTTCACCTACCTAGACCAATTCCCTTCCTTATACATATTCAGTCTTAGAAATGATTGACTTACATAGTTGGTTCAATACTGTTGCTTTCAGCAAGTTCATCAGTGGTTAAGGACAAGGAAGAATAATAAAAAGTCAGTGTCTGGCCACTATGGAAAATAGTATGGAGGTTCCTTAAAAAACTAAAAATAGAGTTACCATATGATCCAGCAATCCCACTCCTGGACATATACCTGGAAAAGATGAAAGCTCTAACTCAAAAAGATACATGCACCCCAATGTTCATAGCAGCACTATCTACAATAGCCAAGGCATGGAAGCAACCTAAATGTCCATCTACGGATGAACAGATAAAGAAGGTGTGGTATATATATATATATCATGGAATATTACTCAGTCATAAAAAAAGAATGAAATAATGTCATTTGCAGCAACATGGATGGACCTAGAGATTATTCATAGTAAGTGAAATAAGTCAGACAGAGAAAGACAAATATATGATATCACTTTTTTTGTGGAATCTAAAAAAATGATACAAATGAACTTATTTACAAAACAGAAACAGACTCACAGACATAGAAAACATACTTACAGTTACCAAAGGGGAAAGGAAGGGTAGGGATAAATTAGGAATTTGGGACTGACAGATACACACTATTATATATAAAAGAGATAAACAATAGGACCTACTGTATAGCACAGGAAACTGTATTCAGTATCTTATAATAACCTATAATGGAAAAGAATCTGAAAAAGAATATGGGTATATGTATAATAAATATGTGTACACCTGAAACACTGTAAATCAACTATACTTCAGTTTCTAAAAAAGTAAATAAATAAATAAAATTAACTACCTCTTTAAAAAAAAAAGCCAGTGTCTTTTACATGGTAAGATAATGTCTTAGACTGTTTGGGCTACTATAACAAAATACCATAAACTGAATGGCTTACAAACAATAGTAATTTACTTCTCACAGTTCTGGAGGCTGTAAGTACAAGATCAGGGTGCCAGCCTGGTTAGGTTCTGGTGAAGGCCCTCTTACAGGTGCAACCTGCAGAGTTCTTGCTGTGTCCTCACATAGTGGAAGAGGCTAGGGTGCTCTTTGGGGTGTCTTTTATAAGAGCATTAATTCCATTCATGAGGCCTCTACCCTCAAGACCTAAGAACTTCCCAAAGGCCCTGCCTCCTAATACCATCACATCAGATATCAGATGTTCAACCTATGAATTTTGGGAGGACATAAACATTTAGACCATAGCAGATAAAGATTTAGCTTAACACTTACATGACAAATTCATCTGATGCTGCTAAACTAAGCTGAAACAGTTGGGGGAATCATTCCTAATCTGTAAATTGTCAAGAAAGAAAATCAGATTCCTTTACCAACATGCTAATAAGGCCTGGGACTCTTGTCAGTTTTTGCTCTCCACTGAATTCTAAGGTTTAACACAGTTCCTTTAAGTACACAATAAGTATTTGATAAATGAATAAAAGAATGAGACATAGGAGAAAAACTTTTAAAATGATCTATAGATATGATGCTATCTGATAAATCTTCTTCTAGGTTCTGAGAGGTATTTTAATCAAATTAATCATAAAATGTAAGTTCTATCACTAGGTTGCAAAGGTCATGAAGGCAGGTATTATGTCTATTTCATTTACTGCTGCATTTCTAGAACCTATAACAAAGTATGACATGTAATAAGTGATTAATATTTCTGGAATAAATGAATGAATGAAAAGCTCACAAGGTCTTCACATAGGAAGAAAATTGTAGAGAAAAAGAACAAGGAAATGACTATCACAAAAGTCAAGATAATGACTTACAAATAGGATTTCAACTATTCTTAAATGGATGTACCATGTTGGTCCTATTCACAGGACCAATGCATGACATTATGAGACTGTCCAACTTCTCTAGGTTAGAACACTTCCTTCCTATTAGCTCCTATCTTCTTGCAATCTTTCTGTTTTTTTAAAACATAAATTTATTTATTTATTTTTGGCTGTGTTGGGTCTCCGTTTCTGTGCGAGGGCTTTCTCCAGTTACGGTGAGCAGGGGCCACTCTTCATCGCGGTGCGCAGGCCTCCCACTGTCGTGGCCTCTCCCGTTGCGGAGCACAGGCTCCAGACGCGCAGGCTCAGTAGTTGTGGCTCACGGGCTTAGTTGCTCCACGGCACGTGGGATCTTCCCAGACCAGGGCTCGAACCTGTGTCCCCTGCATTGGCAGGCAGATTCCCAACCACTGCGCCACCAGGGAAGCTCAATCTTTCTATTTTTTAAATGTACTTTCTCTTCCTGAGCATCCTTCCTTAACTGATCCTTGCAGGTGGAGAGATTGGTTGATCTCTCTAATCTCTAACATTCAAGACTCATAGCACTCACGGTCTTTACTACTCATTAGGGAGTAGGCATCATTTTTATTGTCCTCTATCACCTCATTTATGAATCTTTCCTTCCCCAAAGTCTGTAAGTACTTGGAAATCTGAGACCAAACTTTATACTTAAGTTCATTCTCCACACACCATCCTATTCCTTTCCCTCAACTGCAAAACAAAGACCCTGGAGGAGTAAGAGTTCAAATGATGGCTGATGACAAATTTTTTGCTGCAGACCTAATGGTTTGTTTCCTGCTGTTGCTTCATGGTTATAGATGGCTTAGCCATCCTATTTGCTTCATTGAGTCCTAAAAATATGCCTTCCACATCCCCTAACTGCAGATCTCATGCTTTAGCTCTTTGGTAGTTTCTTTGGTAACCTGGCCTCCACCTTTTCAGCTATGTGAAAGATGAATAGCACTTCAGTGCACTAGCAACATTTCAGAGCCTTATTGCTAACGATTGTGCCTTCTCATTAAATATTAAATAAGCTTTGTAGGTGGCACTGATTAAACTGCTAAAAAAAATTCATACCTGAATCTGTTTAAAGAGACAAAAACTAACAGCAGTCACTCCTCTGGCAGACAATTATAGCTTAGGTTCTTTTTTTTTTTGGCTGCATTGGGTCTTTGTTGCTGCACACGGGCTTTTTCTCTAGTTGCAGCGAGCGGGGCTACTCTTTGTTCCAGTGCAAGGGCTTCTCATTGTGGTGGCCTCTCTTGTTGCGGAGCACAGGCTCTAGAGTGCAGGCTCAGTAGTTGTGGCGCACAGGCTTAGTGGCTCAGCAGCATGTGGGATCTTCCCGGACCAGGGCTGGAACCCGTGTTCCCTGCATTGGCAGGCGGATTCTTAACCACTGTGCCACCAGGGAAGTCCTAGCTTAGGTTCTTTCTTAGAGATGTCAGAAGTTATTTAAATCAGCTGACTTTTCCAAATGAATTTAATCACCTGAAGAAACATATTTCTCCTACTGAGAATATTTTTTAAAGTGACAGTAACAGTTCTGCACATCAATGCAAAACACTATATAAAAAATAAAACTAACAATGAGAATCCAAACCCTTTTCGCTGTTTCAGGAATACAGTTACTTATCTCCTATAGAATGCTTGATCTTTCACAACACACCTGATACCATAACTTGGTTTAAGAAAATCATGCTTTATATGTTTAATAAGATGTCAAAAATTTTGTTGCATTCTGAAACTTATTCTCTATTTATGTTACACAATAGTAATTATAATAGATAACACTTACTGATCAATTAAAGTGCTCCAGGCACTGTGCTAAGTGCTCTTTACATGTCATGCAATTAAACCCTCACACAAGGCCTATGAACCCTCACACAAGGTCACACTTTCTCCTTGGGTAATCTTGGGCCCTTCCATGGCTCTAAACATCACTGACTGATGACTACATAACCTCGTTCTCCAACTCCAGTCTCCCTTTGGAAATCCACACCACATTCCCATTTGGGTGTGGATATCCCCTCCTGGATGTCCAGAAATGCTCATCTTCTATTATCCTACTTTCTTCCTCATCTTCATACATATACAGACTTGCTCCTCAAAGTCTGCCCCCATCTTATGTTTTATACCTTAGATAACACAACTACTGCCCACTGGATTTCTCAAGTAAGAAATAGCACAGGTTTGAAATCACACTGCCCAGGTTTGAAGTCTTATCTCAATCACACAATAGCTGTTCGAAATGGGAAAAGTAAGTAATCTCTCTATGTTGGCGTTTCCTTTACTGAAAAACTGAGGATATAAATAATACCTATCTCATAAGATGATTATGAGGAATAAAAGAGAATATGCTTAAGTTTTATAACGTGTCCAATATACAGTAACTGCTTGATAAATTTACATGTGAAATATTTTATTACAATTTTCTTTGATTTCTCCTTTTCCTTTAACAACCACATACAGTTAGTTGCTATCTCACTAATTCTATTTCTAAAAGCTTTTTTTGTGTGCAACTCCTTCATCCTCTGCCATTCTCTGGGCTCAGGCTCACACTATTTCTCATCTACACAGGTTCCTCAGCCTTGCCACTCAACTCCACTATCAATGCTGCAAAAGCAGATAACTATATCCTTCCACTGCTTAAAAAAAATTCTTCTGGCTCCTCACAGCCTTAAAAAGTAAAAAGCAACTTCATAACCTGGGACCAAGAGCCTTTTGTAGTCATGTATTATAGAGATCTACTACCAAGATCTTGTGGCTGAGGCAGCACAGATCAGACCCTACAGGGCCTGGTCAACAATAATAAAGATATGGGTGTTTTTTCTGAAAGTTATGGGAGGCCATTAAAAGATTTTAAGCACAGCAACAGCATGATCAAATCAATTTTAAAAGGTCATTTTGGCTATAGTTTGAAGAAAAGAATATAGGAGCCTAAAAATGGAGGTGTAGATTCTATTACAGTCGTATTGCTGAGAGATGGTGGATCAGGATGGAAGCAATGGAGGTGGAGAGATTAAAGAAATATTTAATAATAAAAATATAGAGAACAAAGTGATGAATTCATATGGATTTCTCATGTGCAAAAATAAGCTGATAAGCACTGGGAAAAGACCAAGCTGAAAGAGCAAAGGAGGCTGGGAGAGTCTTATTTTGGAAGTGTCAGGTTTGAGATGCCTTGAGACAATCCAAGGGAGATGATAAGTAGGAAGATTTCCATTTCCAGTTATTCAAGGCCAAGTTATTTAAATCTTCTTGCTGAAAATATCTAAAAAGTACTACACAAAATATTTCAAAAACCCAGTTTCTGAAAAGCATCAAAGAGCCAACAATATGGTAAGGAATTATTAAGCCAAATTTTCAAACAAATCAAAAACCCAGAGAAAGAAGCTAAATGACCTAATCTGCCCCTAAGGGGCAACTGCTAATTCAGGCAAAACCACAGTTTGACAGCCTCTTTGGGCTAGGGGGGACAGATGTGAGAGCTCACCCAAGTGGAGAATCTAATCGGAGATACTCCCATATTAAAATAAGACCTCAAAGGACTATACTCCAGATAAAGGAAACTTAGAAGTAAATCATGTTACCCCAAGGGTCTGAGGAGATGGTCTAGTGCTAAAGAGATGGAGTAGGGAGCCTTTTCCCTAAAGGTTGTAACCACCACTGCAGTTCCTTTCTGTAAATTTGATATTCAGTGTGCATCACTGATGTAGTCCAGAAAACCTCAATTTTAGTTTTGTTGAAAATGGTTCCAAGTAAATTTACAGAAGTAAATGCAATTTTTCTCTAGAGGAAGGCTCTTTTATCCTATGCCTTAAAATATCTCCACAAATAAATTTCAAAACAATGAACAAGCACTTGAGTTATAAGACAGATTATAAGACACCTATGCTTATTACATTTAGAGGTAGCAAGTACACAGCAGGATATATCAGTCTGAATGTCAGAGAGAAGTCAAGGCCAGAGATACAGATCTGATAGACATTGATAAATAGATACTGAAGCTGTGGGTATGACCTAGGAAGAGTGAAGAGAAGAAAAGTGAGTATGGGTCAGAGCCTTCAGGAACTCCAATATTTAAAGCCAATCTAGAACCACTCTGGATGCAGAACCAATCCCAAACTCCCAATCTTTTTGAGGGCTGAGCATTTTTTATTTTACTGGGTTCCTGTGTAATGAACTTCCACTATTTAAAATAATAACTGAGAGAGTCTATTCCTGACAAACAGAAAATCTAAACAGAATGATGAACTTCCTTTTTTTCCCTTCACGTATCAAGGATTATGCCACATTTTTCACATTCTCATGTCATGCTTCTGCTTGGAAAACTACCCCCGTGTTCTCCACTAGTCAGAATGCTACTAATTATTTATGAAATAGTTCAAGGTTCTGCTCCTTTTAGTATCCTTCTTTATCACCTCCAGTTAAGTGCCCCCCCTCTCCACCTCTCTCCTTCCCAGACTCTTTTCCTCATATCTTTTTAAACAGCATTTATCACATAGCACTATTAGCTGCATGCTGGTCCGTCTAGTAAGAGTGTGGGCTTCCTAAGGGCAGGGACTATGTATAAGTTATCTGCAAACAGTGGGTGCTCAAGTGTTGGATAAAATGTGTAGCGAGCTTACCAGTTGTAAATAGCAATACAACAGAAAACTTCCAGATGACACTAACATTAATTCCATTTATAAAAGTTGCTTTTAATTTTCATTCACACTTTTCTTTAAATCATCATTTTCCTTTCATCGTCACTGAATAAAATATGATCACATGAACATACAGATTAAATTATATATTCATATAATGATGTGTATGGTTTTATTGTTTTGCATCTAAATATATCTCTGATTCTAATATTTGGTGGCTACACATAGATAAAATGAAAATCTCAACTTACAAAAATGTCCAAGAAAAAAAAATCTATGGATAAACGGTCAGTAAATGTCATTATTTTGATGGTCATGAGTATGAAAACGATAGTATGTCTCACCTAAATACAAGATTCTAGTTAACATTAAGCCTGTGAAAAAATTCATTGCTCATTTCTAAGTTCTGAATATGAGAGTTAAATCTATAAATCAACGAGGTTATTCCTACACAAACAAGATAATAAAAATCACTTTGAAAAAGGTGAACTTTGAAACATTAAGACTTTAGTTCACTTACTTAGAAAATTCAACAGCAAGCTTTAAATCAATGTTTTTCTTCTATTTAACCTTAACCATCATGAAAATTAATTTTAAACCAAGACTCTAAGCATTTTCCTGGCTTATTCTTGCACAAAAAAGCCACAATATGACAGTTTACTTAAAATTATTTTCCCTTTTGCTAGAGATAGTGGGGTAAGAGAAAGAAAGGAAAAATAAGCACACAGGACTTAAGAGTTGGAAATGTTGGATTCACAATGTACTCGCTATGTGGCCTTGGAGAAAGACTTTTCCTCTGAAGCCATGTTTCTTCTACCTGTAAAAGGTTATTACTAAAATTAAATAAAATAATGTAATTAACAACATTTAACAAATTAGTACTCTTCAAACTGTGGGATGCATCCCATTAGTAAGTGATAAAATCTATTTAGAGGGTTGGAATCAGCAACTACTTTAAATTATACCAGAACAGACATAACAGAGTACATTGCATGGAGTAAATATTGCTTTATCAAATAATACTTGTTTCAGTATGCCTATGGGTGTGTCCATGTATATGTATGTATGTGCATTTATATATGTGGATTGGGTTGCAATATAAAATGTATTTCTTACTGTAGGATGCATGCAAAAAATTTCAAAGTCACTGCTGTAAACCATAATGTATGTTAGTGATCAAAGGTGACCTGAACAGCCTATCTAACCTTTTTGTGCCTCGGTATCCTCCTCTATAAAATGAAAATAATTGTATTTCTTCATAGACTGTTGCAAGGGTTAAATGAGATCAGGTAAGTAATCAATACATGGCAATTTTAAAATATGACTACCAGTTACCTTTATTAATATATTAAAGTAAACTAAATTTTAAAAGATCAGGGATGATAAATCCTAGAATACATTCTTTATTTTTATCAATAGAATTTCTAAATATTAATCAGTGTAAAAAGAAACACTTGTTACAGATTCAATTGATCAATCCCACCAATGTGTTCAACAGCAGAAAATCAGTATTTTGATAAAGAGACCAAGGAAACAAAAGCAATTACAAATGCACATAACCCTTATCATGTGCTCTTATCGGAGATAAGATCACCCTTACCACAAAGATAAGAAGCAATCTTTGCTAAAACATTACAATTTCTATGGCTGAAAAAGATGAAACACCAAGACATAAAAATGGACTGGAGATTGCAGAATGTTGCCTGGAGAATGGGCAAAGTTATTATGAGGTTTCAAGGTAGTTTCCAGGCTCCAGCACCTTAGGACCACAGCAGTGTGCTATTCCTAAAAATGATACTTTTCTCAACAAATCAAAGTGTTATGCTTGAACAACTTTAGGACCCTTCTGTAACACCCTTTCTTGTAAGATATAAGCCTGAGCTTAGACTGATGACATACAGAGTTCTATGTGTATGTACATTGTTTTTATGCTATATAATTTAATGTCTCTCAAAAATATTTTTCATGCTATTCTTTTAAACTATAAAACATGTCTGATGTAAGGCAGAAAGAACAAATCTAGATTTTTGATAGAGAAAATCCAAAAGAATATGATTATTCAAAACACTCAGAAAGGCAATGCAAACTGTAATAAGGTTTATTTGGAAATTCCAAAAGATACTCTAGTAAGAATGGGAACCAGCCTAAGACAGGCTGTACCGAGATCATATCGCTGTGTGATGAGTGGGGATACAGTGGTGTATGTGTATGTGTATGTGTGTGTGTGTGTGTGTGTGTGTGTGTGTGTGTGTGTGTGAATTTGTTACATTTGCATATTGGACATGGCATTTATAATAGCCAAACATCTTCACAGATGAATGTAGTTTGTCATTTGGAGATACATGTCACAGACAAACTCAGACAAACAGGATTAAAGGGGTTTATGATAAGGAGGAATGAATGGACATAATATAATTGGATTTTATTCTAGATTGTTACTCCACACTTGCATTTTTTTTTAATAAAGACCATTTTTTAAAATAACAGTTTTAGGTTCACAGCAAAATTAAGAGGAAAGTAGAGATTTCCCATATACCCTCTGCTCCCACACATGCACAGCCTCCCAGATAATCAAATCATCCACCAAAGTGGTACATTTGTTACAACTGATGAACCTACATTTGCACATCATTAACACCCAGAGTTCATAATTTACATAATGGTTCACTCTTGGTGTTGTACATTCTACAGGTTTGGACAAATGTATAATGACAGGTGTCTACCAGCATTATACAGACTGTTGTCACTGTCCTAAAATCCTCTGTGTCCTGCCTATTCATTTCTCCCTCCCCCATAACCACTGAGAACCACTTATGTTTTTACTGTCTCCATAGTTTTGCCTTTTCCAGAATGTCATATAGTTGGAATCACTCAGTATGTAGCCTTTTCAGACTGGCTTCTTTTACATAATAATGTGCACTTAAGGTTCCTCCATGTCTATTCATGGTTCAATACCTCATTTCGTTTTAGCACTGAATAATATTCCATTGTCTGGATGTACCACAGCTTATTAATCCATTCACCTAATGAAAGGCATCTTGATTGCTTCCAAGTTATGGCAATTATGAATAAAGTTGCTATAAACATCCATGTGCAATTTATTGTGTGGACATAGTTTTCACATAGTTTTTTTTAGTCAGTTTATTCATCTACCTTTTCTACCACTCTTTAAACTCTTTAATGATAAAGACTATATAGGCCATTTATCTTTCTATTCCCAGGTCCTGATATAGGGAAGGTCTGAGATATAGTAGGTTCTTAATAAATGTTAGTTGAAAATGATAGAGACTGAATCAGACCAATACTCTTCAAGTAAGTATGCTATTGGCAGTAGTGAATCATGCGTTCACAGTCCAAATATTTGGGGACTGGGGGAGTAGACAGAATAGACAGATATAGTAAAGGAAAGCACAAGATAGACTGCACAGAGAACAAAAACATGCTACACTGGTACAGGACCAAAAAAAGTATTAAAAAAAGATAAGCAAAAAATATTGGAGGAGGGTCAGTGGGATATTATGGGAATAATACATCCCTGATTTACTAAATGAATTTAAAATAGTCTGTCTGAATGGCTCTGAAAATACATTCATACTTGGAAAAAATGGTTATCTTAGGTATGATAGAGGCCTGTCTTGATAATTTCTATATCACAGTTGTATAGACTATAGGCAGAGTTGTCATTTTAAATGGTAACACAGTGTATACCAGTTCAACAAATAAATATGCTCTCTCAAAGTCCATGAACATGATAAGTTGTACAATCAGAATTAAGTGAAGTAGCTCTACACTGCCTCTGTTAAAATCACCAGAGACCTTTTTCATCTATTAAATGGAAAACAAAAAAATATTTAATGTTAGTGAAAATATGGGAAGAAAACCAGATTCATATGACACACTGGTAAGCGTATACGTGGAAAAATATTGTTGAAAAGCAAAAATTCCTCTTCAACAAATCTACTCAAAAGGACAATTTTGAAGACACAGTTGAAAATTATCACATAATTTTCAATTAGTCCGCAATAAAATAAGGGCTCTTAATACTCACTAAATTTAAGAGCATACGTCCAAAACAGTAAAAATTAACATGCATCCTATAACATTTGACTGTTCATTCAGTTTAAAATTTTTAGTGATTGAGAAAACACCAGATTTACATTTAAGATATTTTAAATAACAAGGCTTAGGGACTTCCCTGGTGGCGCAGTGGTTAAGAATCCACCTGCCAATGCAGGGTACATGGGTTCAAGCCCTGGTCCGGGAAGATCCCACATGTCGCAGAGCAACAAAGCCCGTGCACCACAACTACTGAGCCTGTGCTCTAGAGCCCGAGAGCCACAATTACTGAGCCTGTGTGCTGCAACTACTGAAGCCCGCGCGCCTAGAGCCCATGCTCCACAACGAGAAGCCACTGCAACGAGAAGCCCACGCACCACAATGAAGAGTAGCCCCCGCTCACCACAACCAGAGAAAGCCTACACACAGCAACGAAGACCCAATGCAGCCAAAATAAATACATACATACATACATACATACACAAATAACAAGGCTTATAAATTTTCTGACATTTGAGGAGTACAAAATTTAAAAAGAGCAAGTCTCATTACAATTATTTAATGTAATTATATTTACATGTATATTTAAGACCTGTACATTTATATGTATATATGTACATATGTGTGTACGTATATGTATACAGACAGGTACGTAGGCAGATAATTTTGGTTATTCTGTCTGACATTTGGGGGCTCTTTCAGTCTGAAGTTTACGGCACAGGAATTATTTTGTTCTATTATTTTTAGCTATTTTTACTTTTATTTCTTACTAAGCAGATATTGGATCCTTTGAATATGTCCTCTGTATTTTCTAAGAATTCTCTCATAGTTTCCATTTGTATTTTTGTTGTATGTTGTGAGTGATTTTCCCTGATGTTGGCTTGCAGATTCCTAATTTTTTCTTTGGCTACATCCATTCTGAAATTCAGCTGTTCTAATGAACTTTTTAAAAAATATTTTTACTGTTAACTAAAACACAAATACAGAAAACCCCACAAACCAAATGTATGGCTTAATGAATTATCATAAGGTGAACGCTTCCCAGGTCAAGAAGTACAACTTTGCCAGCCACCCCAGAAGTTCATCCCAACCACAGCTCTGTCTCCTCAATTCCAGTAGCCCACTGGGCTCCACTTGAATTCCATCTCCCTGTGATGCAATGTGGAAACTCCCTCAAGGCACTAAACTTAGGTAAACATAAGGCTCACCTTATTTCCTGTCTCTCAAGGACCACTATACTACCCTTTGTTGACTGATATCCAGTTTCTTTAAAACCATTGTTTCATATTTTGTCTGTGTTGCTGTTGTTCAAGTGGGAGGGTATGTATAGTCCCAGTAACTCCATCTTGAGCAGAGGAAGAAGTCTTCTACATTGATTTTTAAACGTTAAGCCAGGTTTTTATTTCTGATATAAACAGCACTTGGTCATGATATATTATCCTTCTTACATAGCTGGACTCAATCTTCTAATATTTTATTTCATATCTAAGTCCATAAACTAAAATAGATATAATGATTACTACAATAGGAGGGATGAACACTGCCACCCTGTCACACCTACTATTAGTAATTAGAATGAGAGAAGTACAAAGATAGTCACAAACCCCAAACAACTCCATTAAAAAAAGGGGAAAGGACTTAGACATTTCTCCAGAGAAGATATACAAATGGCCAACAAACACATGGAAAGATACCCAACATCACTAATCATTAGGGAAATGCAAATTAAAACCACCATGAGATACAACCTCACACCCATTAGGATAGCCATACAGCAAATAACATGTGTACTGGGGAGGATGTGGAGAAACTGGAACCCTTTGGCACTATTGATTGGAATGTAAAATAATGCTGCCATGATGGAAAACAGCATGGAGATTTCTTAAAAATTAAAAAAAAGAATTACTATATGATCCAGCAATTCCACTTCAGGGTATATACTCAAAAGAATTGAAAGCAAGAACTTCAAGAGATATTTGTACATCTGCATTCATAGCAACACTATTCACAACAGCCAAAATGTGGAAGCAACCTAAGTGTACATTGGTGGATAAACAAAATGTGATTTAAATAAAAAATCAAAAAATTAAGATACAGATGCACAAAGCTTATGGAAAACTTTAGAGGTATCAATAAAACAAATTCAAGACTTTCATATAATATAGTAATGGTACACATTATGACGTATTTTAAAAGATAATTTAACAAACAGTGTATTTAAAAGGCAAGCTTAACTAATGCATTTAAAGTTGAGATAAATTTACAAAGCTATTACATACAGAGAGTAATAAATATATGTATATATATGATTCCTGGGGCCTGTAACTGAAAAGAATCAGGTAGAACCTGGAAGGGATCAGAGCAGGTACAAGGAAGAACAGGATTTTAGATATACAGACAGAATGTATAAGATAGATATATATATATATATATATATATATATCTCCTATATTTATGAGAGAGATAGTTATAAGAAGAGAAGGAGAATGAGGGGGAAGGGGAGGAGGGAAAACTGTGCTCACGCTCACCCAGGGTGTTAGCAATGTTCTCTGAGCTACAGATTTCACTGGATCTAACTGTCTCCTTGCACAGTAACAGTATTGTCCTGCAAGCCTGCTGAGTTTTTAAAATAATTTGGTTTAAATATTGATAGCATACATGGATTTGAGCTGTGGGAAAGAAAAGTAGTGTCAGTTACTCTTGCTCTTCTCTATCTAAGAATATAGCTGTGTCTCATGGCATATATTATTCTAAGTCCGCATGGAAACTAGGAAGTGAGCAAAAAAAAAAACCTCACACAAAAGAATGCCTCAGTACCAGATTCACGCATATGTGAAAAGTGGAAAGAGTCACTTCGATACCAAGATCAGGAAACTAAATAACAACTTTTTAGATATCAGCAGAGGAAACTTCACTCAATTATATATCATAAACCATAACTTTCAGAAAATATACATTTAGGTCTTTTGTTACAAGGACATGCTTCTTGTTATATGTATAATTTCAATGACTTCTAGTAGATGTATACTATGGACTAAGCAAGATTATGCTTGAGTTTTTTCCCCATAAGAAATGAGGATGGGAGAACATTTAAAAGATCCTAGTTCCTTTCTATTAATTACAATTGTGGGGCCATTTCATACACATCATAGTGAACGGATCAGAGATGTAATAAAACAAAGGAGTGAACAAGGTGGATAAAGTGACAAATTATATCATGTAATGCCTACACTGCCTTTGGAAGAAAATAATCATATTCTCCCTAAATATTCACTGAATGTCATTTCATTTAATCTTTAAAGAAATAAGATACCTAAAATCTAAAGTAGTTCTTAGCCCATTTACAAATCTCTCCCCTGTCAAATCCCTACAGCCACACATACCATGACCTCATATTTGTTCCTGGAAAAAAAACCCAATGTGTTCCTAATTCAGAGCCTTTGAACTCGTTCTTCCTTCTGACAGTACCACTTTCCAGAAATCACCATGATTCATTTCCTCACCTTCTTCAATTCTCTTTCAAAAGTCACCTACTCTGGAAGACCTTCTTTCACCACTGTTTTATAAATAGTAATGCAACACCAACTCCAGAACTTCCTATTTCTCTCACTGCTTTATTTCTCTCCTTTGCACATATCATTATGATATTTTACCATGTTTCCTTGAATGTAAGATATGATTCAACGTAAGTAACATCACTATGAAAGAAAAAAAGTGCCAATTATAATTGTAAGAAGTCATGAGTTGTAAGATGTTCCCCAATTTCTTTGCCAAGCTAATTCTAAAATTTACATAGAAATGCAAAGGACTCAGAATAGCCAAAACAATTTTGGAAAAGAAGAACAAAGTTAAAGGACTCAAACTTCCCAACTGTAAAATTTACTGTAAAATTATAATAATCAAGACAATGTGGTATTGGCATAAAGACAGGAATACAGATCAATGCAATAGGATTAAAAGTCCAAAAGTTATCCCTTATACTTTTGTTATACTGATTTTTGGCAATTATACCAAGGCAATTCAATGGAGGAAATGATATTCTTTTCAACAAATGATGTTGGAACAACTGCAAAACTACATACAAAAAGATTAATTTAGACTTTTATCATACACAAAATTAATTCAAAATGGACCATAGGTCTAACTGTAAGGCCTAAAATTATAAAACTCTTAGGAGAAAACATAGAGTGACCTTGGGTTAGATAAAGAGTGCTTAAGTATGACACCAAAAGCACAAAGCCATAAAAAAGGGATAAATTGGACATCAAAATTAAAATAGATAACAGGGACCTACTGTAAAAAAAATAAACAACTAATTAATTTTTTAAAAACTTCTCTACTTCAAAAGACACATTAAGAAAATGAAAATAACAGCCATATACTGGAGGGAAATATCTGCAAATCATATACCTGATAAAGAACTTATATCCAGAATATATAAGGAACTTTTATAACTCAACAAGAAGGCAAACAGCCCAATGAAAAACTGGACCAAAAACATGAAGAGACATTTTACCAAAAACAAAAAAAACCTGAATGACCAATAAACATTTGAAAAGATGCTGAACAACATTTGTCATTTGGAAAATGCAAATCAAAACTACAATAAGATACTATTTCTTATTGTAGGCGTCCCTGGTGGCGCAGTGGTTGAGAGTCCGCCTGCTGATGCAGGGGACATGGGTTCGTGCCCCGGTCTGGGAAGATCCCACATGCCGCGGAGCGGCTGGGCCCGTGAGCCATGGCGGCTGAGCCTGCACGTCCAGAGCCTGTGCTCCACAACAGGAGAGGCCACAACAGTGAGAGGCCCGCGTACCACAAAAAAAAAAAAAAAAAAAAGATACTAATTCTTACCCACCAGAATAACTATGATAAAGAAGTCAGACAGTAACAATAACAAGTGTTAACAGAAATATAGAGAAAATGGAACCCTCACACACTGTTGGTGGTAATGGAAAATGGTGCAGCCACTTTGGAAAATAGTTTGGCAGTTTCTTAAAAAGTTAAACATTAATTTACCCTATGACCCAGAAATTTTCCTCCTAGGTATCTACCCCCACTCCAAGTGAAAACATGTGTCTATAAAAAGACTTGTACACAAATGTTCATGGCAGTATTATTCATAACAACCAAAAAATACAAACAATTCAAATGTTCACCAACTACTGAAAGGATAAACAAAATGCATATCCATAGAATGGAATACAATTCAGCAATAAGAAGGAATGAACTACTGATGCATGTTACAACATGGATAAACCTCAAAAACATTAGGCTAAATAAAAGAAACCAGATACAAAAGACTACACATTATATGATTCTACTTAAGTGAAATGCCCAGAAAAGGCAAATCTACAGAGACAAAAAGCAGATAAATGGTCACCTGGGCTTGGTGGAAGTGGGGATTGACTGCAAATGGATACAAGAGATCTTTTGGGGGTGATGGAAATAGTGTAAAGCTGGATGTGGTAATGTTTGTACTACTCTGTAAATTTATTAAAAATCATTTAACTGTATACTTAACAGGAATGAACTTGAAGGTACGTAAATTATAGAGCTGTTTTTAAAAAGATGCTTTCCAATTTCTGATGTAAATCAGAACTATAAAATACCCTGTATCTCAGAATATATTAAATACATTTCTTGTTTATTATGTTTTCCCACGCTAGAAAGTGAGCTCCAAAAGGACAGGAACTTTATCCTTCTGTTAAATGCTGAATCCCCAGCAGCAATATGGGGCATGCACAGAAATGTACTGAATATTGAAAGCATTCAGTATTTGTTGAATGAATGACTGAATGAATGATTAATTATGAGAATACAAATTTCAAACTTGTGTTATGCTGAGCACGGCCCACCATTAATCATACACACTTTTATAAGTACATCCTGAACAATGATTATCCAGGACTTACATCTGTATTATCCTAGTTGATCCTCACAAGAGCCTGAAGACACATAAAAGATGAGAGAGCACAGGGACTGGAATGAACATGTTGGCCTTGAGCCACCTGCAGTACATCTGGGCAGCTATGACTAACAAGCTAATAGGCAGCTGGAAATAGGGGGATGCTGTTTAGTGGAGTGATCTGGCTTATCACAATTTGGGAATCATAATTTTTGTGAAACCATGAAAATGAGTGAGCAGAGGCAGTATATACAGAAGAAATGAATGTGCAACTATTCTTCCTGCAGAAGACAACTATGTCAAGGAGAGATTATAAGTAGAGGAATAACAAAATAAGAGTGACATGAATAGTTTGGAAGAGGAAACAAACTAAATCTCATCAAAGAGGATGAATTTCCAGATGACAGGAGAGGGACTGGATAGAAAGAGAAGTTACAAGATATATCAAAGGAAGGATTGCTACAGGTGTGAAAACATATGATGCTTGCAGGGCAGGAGAGAGAGAGAAAAGAGTAGAGAAATCTACAGGAAAAAAATTAGAGGCCATCAATAAGCACATGAAAAGGTGCTCAACATCACTAATTTTTAGAGAAATGCAAATTAAAACAACGAGGTACCACCTCACACCGGTCAGAATGGCCGTCATTAAAAAGTCTACAAATAACAAATTCTGGAGAGGGTGTGGAGAAAAGGGAACCCTCCTATACTGTTGGTAGGAATGTAAGTTGGTGCAGCCACTATGGAAAACAGTATGAAGGTTCTGCAGAAAACTAAAACTAGAATTACCATATGATCCAGCACTCCCACTCCTGGGCATATATCCAGACAAAACTATAAATCAAAAAGATACATGCACCCCTATGTTCATAACAGCACTATTCACAATAGTCAAGACATGGAAACAACTTAAATGTTCATTAACAGATTAATGGATAAAGAACACGTGGTACATATATATAATGAAATACTACTCAGTCATAAAAAAGAACAAAATAATGCCATTTGCAGCAACATGGATGCAACTAGAGATTATCATACTACGTGAAGTAAGTCAGAAAGAGAAAGACAAATACCATATGATATCACTTATATGTGGAATCTAAAATATGACACAAATGAACCTATCTACAAAGCAGAAACAGACTCACAGACATAGAGAACAGACTTGTGGTTGCCAAGGGTGGGGTGGGGGGGGATGGATTGGGAGTTTGGGGTTAGTAGATGCAAACTATTACTTATGGATGGACAACAAGGTGCTACTGCATAGCACTGGGAACTATATTCAATGTCCTGGGATAAACCATAATGGAAAAGAATATAAAAAAGAATACATATGTGTATATATATGTGTGTGTATAACTGAAACACTTTGCTGTACAGCAGAAATTAACACATTGTAAATCAACTATACTTCAATTTTTAAGAAATAAATTTAAAAATTAGAGCCCGTAAAACAAAAAAAAAAATTAAAAACCCTGCTAAATTGCAAATAAGCTTTCAAACAGACAAAAAGAGAATAAAGGTAGGAAATTATGGAATGGA
Source organism: Physeter macrocephalus (assembly GCF_002837175.3). Taxonomy (NCBI): domain Eukaryota; kingdom Metazoa; phylum Chordata; class Mammalia; order Artiodactyla; family Physeteridae; genus Physeter; species Physeter macrocephalus. The sequence goes on along the minus strand of NC_041231.1, from coordinate 41,488,310 downwards.
TAATTTGGCTTTAGGTAATTTAAGTAATTTAGGAACTCTTCCTTCTAAATTAACCTAGTGAAGTCAATGAACAAATGAAAACCAGAATTATTCTAACACTCTGCTCAGTTTTATGTTTTAATACAAATACTTAAAATTTAATAAAGACATTTAAAGAATAATACAAACAATCTGTCACGTATCAGAAGGTTTTTGGATGAAAACCTGAAAGTATCCATCTGGTGTATTCTGGTACTTTGGCTGGTGTTCAACATGTAAGCATTCCTTAAAATACCTGAGAGCCACAGATTTAGTAAACAGAAATGTTATTTGTCTAAAAAAAAAAATTCTTGCCTGAAATACATTGTTCTACTTTAACAATGTGTTGTTACGTAAATGCTCAGAATAAGGAAACAAAAAGAAGCTGGCATTCTGTTTTTATAATAGTAGCACCCAACAGAAAAGTGCCCCTAATTCTGACAGATTAGCAGAGTAATTTTCAGTGTAAGGCAGTCCTAAGGACGTCCAAGATTTGCAATGACAACTAGGTAATTCTAGATTATGGAGGCTAACGGAGTAAGAGGAAATGAAACCTAACGTTCACTAAATGATATTTCCTTTCTGTTTGTTTCTATATTTAAACAATAGCTATTTACTTGGAATACCCTGTATCGAAATTTTCTTAAAATTTTAAACACTTGAAACAAATTTATAAATATTAAAGAAAAATGCTCAGGACAATATTACAATTTGTCTGTGTATTAGCATTATCCAGATGTTACAATGAAAAATTGATTAATATAAGATACCAACTTTTCCATTTTAAAATCTTTACAATTAATGATTAACAAGTACTACGAATTTGTTCAATTTAATTGAGTCTAAATCTCTTAGAACAGCAATCCCCAACATTTTTGGCACCAGGGACTGGTTTTGTGGAAGACCATTTTTCCACGGATGGGGGCCGGGGGGTGGGGATGGTTCAGGAGGAAACGCGAGCGATGGGGAGCCGCAGATGAAGCTTTGCTCCGCTCGCCCGCTGCTCCCTTTCTTCTGTGCGGCCCAGTTCCTAACAGGCCGCGCACACCACTACAGGCCTGTGGCCTGGGGGTTGAGGACCCCTGTCTTAGAATGGAAAACTTGCAGTCAAAGCAAGAAACCTAAATTCCAGTTCCTTTTTGCCTCCTCAACTAGACAAAATCTATCTCCTTCAGCTTGGTTATGATACTCCAGTTCTCTAATCCTCAGTTTCTTAACCTATAAAACAAAGGGAGAGGGAAAAAGCAATCTTCCCTGCCGAACTTCTAGGATGCAGCAAAGGTAAAATGGAAAAATGGATGCCAAGCACTGGCAATGTCGAGCTGCAACATTCCAACCAAATATGTGGTGGTATAATCTTTACCAAAATTCAACCTGTATTTCAAAAATTAAATACCAGGATGCTTATTTTTATTCAATCTCATATCACAAAAAGCCAAAATGAATTAAACTCAATTCATTCTGTGACTCACAAGGTAAAGATAAAAGATCTAATTATACAGGGAATTATGCTGAAGACACAGGGAATATAGATTTGACAATCTGTGGTTCTTAAAATATCTGTGCTAACCAATAGAATCTTCTAACAGCTAGTCCATGGGTAGTAAAGTTTCTCTCTTTTTTTTTTTAATTGGAGTTGCTCTCCAATCATGGATTTTTTCCTATTCTCAAATAATTCCCGAAAACACCTTCTATAAAAGGCAATTTGAAGTTCAGATAGATTTGACATATCATCAGAATGCTGCAAAGTCAGTTAACTTAACGAATTCTGAAATACAAATGGAACAGTGGCTGATGAACTAACCAGCTTAAAAAAAAGTGATGCATAGCAAATAAGAAGCAGTTGTCCTGAGTAAAACGTTAGGATCACAGTCAGGGCAGGTTCTGCTGTGGGTGAAGGGAAAGTCCCAGGAATGACTAAATACTGATTTGAAATGATAATAATTTGCAACACAAGTGCCATCATCCTCAAAGGGCCTGGAGAAACTAACAGCACACACACATCAGAGACATCACGTAGAGGGGGTAGTAAGGATAACAGCAACTGCTACCACTGACTGCCAATCACTGTATTGGGTGCTTTATATAAACAATGTAATATGTACAGCAACTCCATCAAAAAGATTTTGTTTTCATTATTTTGTAGGTGGGGAGACTGAGACTCAGAGAAATTATAAATCTACATCAAGGTCACTGAGTATGTGAGTGGCCTAAATAAGATTTGAACCCAGGCATATTTAACTCCAAAATCTAGGTTCTTTCCAATATTGTTATATATGTGAAGTTCAGATTCCACATATTCATCAGATTCTGGATATCCCAGGCAAAATTAAGAAAAGGAAAAAATATTACAAAGAAAATACTACACCATACAAGAAAAGAACTATACTTATCTGATGCAAAGAGACAAAACAAAGCCAAGCCTATAACGTTAGTCAGAAAGCTGATAAAGACTGAATGTGAAACATAAACCCCAAGGGCTCAAGGAGAGGGGAGCAGCCTCTTGCAGATACTGACACGCTTGATGAGCAGAGCTTTTGACAACACTCGCCTCCACTGTGCACTCTGGGAAGTTACTATGGCAAGATATCCTATCTGCTGCTGCCACCTGGTCACACTGTGAGCACAATCATTCCAACATAGATTCATTTATACCCTCATCTTGAAGATTTAAGCTGCCAATTTCAAACACTGAATTACACTTAAAGATAGCCAAGTGCCATTTTTGAACATTTGTGTCCAACTCTTTTTAACATAATAACTTTATTCAAGAAAAAGTGGGGAAGATCATTCCTAAGTTTTACTTTAAGATCTCAGGTGAAGATCTGGGGTGATACAATTAAGGACATTTAAAATCATGGTTGAGCTAGAAAATTACCCAATGGCCCTGAAGCTGCTTCTTAGGAGAAGTACCTTCATCATTAGCAAATCAAATCAGAGCACAGACTGGTGAAGCTTTAGAGTTTGGAGTTCTCAAACTGGAGAAACTGTAACACAATGGAAATGTAATAAAGGCAGTATCTGATGCCCCCTTTAAAGCATGTTGGAAAAGTGCTATACTGTAAATGCCTTCCAAGTTTATCTCCATAGCTCTCATAACACAAACATATTTGTTTATAACAAAAGAAGCAGTCCCCTTGATCCAAACAATCCAAATGTGGATGAGAAACCACAAACGATGATGTGTAAACAATAAACCAAACCAAAATGCCCTGGCATTCTGTTAGCAAACACGTGTCTAGGGTTTCAAAGTTCAGCAAGCAGGGCAAATCTTGAGGCGGAGTCAAGATGGCGTACTAGGAGGACGCAGAATTCGCGTCTCCTCACAACTAGGGCACCTACTAGGCCCCAGTGGGGGACCACAGACACCTAAGGGGACGGGAGGAACCCCCAGCGACCGGGTAGGATGTGGGGCATGGGGGGAGTGAAGGGGGAGGAGAAGTGGAGGCGGGACGGCCCTGGCACCCCTGAGGGGTGGCTGGGGGAGGGGAAGGGATCCCATGCCCGAAGGGGGAAATTGGGGAACCATCGGGAGGGCAGAGGATCAAAAGGGAGTGTGGTCAGATTTCCCCTGCCCACTTGGGCCCCCAGGAACCTGTTGAGATCCCGGGCCTGATCTTCTGCCCACCTAGACTCCCTCCAGCCGTGTGGGTCCTGAGGGAGTGGGAGGGAGGGAAGGGGGAGCAAAAGTAAAGCCCAGACCTCCAGAATGGGCACACCTGAGGGGTGGCTGGGGGAGGGGAGGAGTTCCTACACCCAGCGGGACCCACATACGGTTAGGGGTCCAGCACGGATGGGGGAAACCCTGGGGGAGATGGTCGGGGAGGGGCACAAAGGAATGAAAGGGAACAGGGGGCAGTGCTTTCCCTATTCACTTAGGCACCGGGAAGCCTGTTGGGCTCCTGGGCCTAATCCTCTGCCCTCAGAGCCTCTCTCCTGCCCGGCAGAGCCCAAGTCCCGCCCTTACACCCCCACCCAGGGCCCAACCTCTACACTCAGAGACCCCCTCCAACGAGCTGGGCCTAAACCCCACCTACACACCCTCACTCAGGGCCCTACCTCCAAACTCCAGAATCCCACACTCTGGAGGCCCTCATTTCCACATGCTGCCTCTCCCCTTCTGCGGAGGCCCTGAGCAGAGGCACCACCCTAAGCTTGAACATCACCCCGCCTAGGTCCCGCCCTACCCGAAACCCCGCCCCTGCCTAAGTTCCAGCCCTGTGGAACTTAGGCCCCCCAAAAAAAGGCTTTTTTTTTTTCGCCCCACCCCCTTTTTTTCTTTTCTTTTTTCCTCTTTTAGATTGGGGTTCTGTTTTACCTTGTTGATTCACTGTTGTTGATACCTTTATATTTTTATTTTTCCTAATCTTTCCCTAAAATCTTTTATTTTTCTAATTTTATTTTATTCTTTACACTTTGTTAGTGATCTCTCCTTTTGGCTTGTTGCCCCCCCTCACCTTTTTTTCTACTGTGGTTTTATTTTACCTTGTTGCAGTTGTTTCAATTATAGTTTTATTTTTCCTAATATATTTTTTATCTTTCTAATTTTATTTTGTTTTTTATTCTTTGATACTGTACTGCTCATTTTTTTCTTTCTTGCATTGTTTTTTTTTTTTTTTTTCACCGTGCCATGAAGTTTGCAGGATCTTAGTTCCCAGGCCAGAGGTTGGGCCCAAGCTCCCGTGGTAGGAACTCGAAGTCCAAACCACTGGACCAACAGAGAACCTCAGACCCCAGGGAATATCAACTGGAGTGAGGCCTCCTGAAGGTCCTCATCTCAGCACCAGCACCCAGCTGTATCTAACTGCCTGCAAACTCCAGTGCTGGACGTCTCAGGCCAAACAACCAGTAAGACAGGAATACAGCATTACTCATCAAAAACAAACAGCAAAAAAATATGTTACAGACGACGGAGCAAGGTAAAAACCTACAAGACCAAATAAATGAAGACGAACTAGGCAACCTCCCTGAAAAAGAATTCAGACTAATGATAGTAAAGATGATCCAAAATCTCGGGAACAGAATGGAGAAAATACAAGAAACATTTAACACGGATCTAGAAGAACTAAAGAGCAAAGAAACAGTGATGAACAATACAATTACTGAAATTAAAAATACTCTAGAAGGGGCTTCCCTGGTGGCGCAGTGGTTGAGAATCTGCCTGCCAATGCGGGGGACACAGGTTCAAGCCCTGGTCTGTGAAGACCCCACGTGCCGCGGAGCAGCAGGGCCCGTGAGCCACAATTACTGAGCATGCGTGTCTGGAGACTGTGCTCCGCAACAAGACAGGCCGTGATAGTGAGAGGCCTGCGCACCGTGATGAGGAGTGGCCCCGCTTGCCACAACTAGAGAAAGCCCTCATACAGAAACGAAGACCCAACACAGCCATAAATAAATTAATATATAAAAAACAAAATACTTTAAAAAAATACTCTAGAAGGAATCAATAACAGAATAACTGAGACAGAAGAATGGATAAGTGAGCTGGAAGATAAAATGGTGGAAATAACTGCCAGGGAGCAGAATAAAGACAAAAGAATGAAAAGAATTGAAGACAGTCTCAGATGAGACCTCTGGGACAACAGTAAATGCACCAACATTCCAATTATAGAAGTCCCAGAAGAAGAAGAGAAAAAGAAAGGGTCTGAGAAAATATTTGAAGAGATTATAGTTGAAAACTTCACTAACATGGGAAAGGAAATAGACAATCAACTCCAGGAAGCACAGAGTACCATACAGGATAAACCCACAGAGAAACACACCAAGACACATATTAATCAAACTATCAAAAATTAAATACAAAGAAAAAATATTAAAAGCAGCAAAGGAAAAGCAACAAATAACATACAAGAACGATTACTCTACCCAGCAAGGATCTCATTCAGGTTCAATGGAGAAATTAAAACCTTTACAGATAAGCAAAAGTTAAGAGAATTGACAAACAAGGACACTACATAATGATCAGGGATCAATGCACGAAGAGGACATAACAATTGCAAATATTTACGCACCCAACGTAGGGGCACCACAATACATAAGGCAAATGCTAACAGCCATAAAAGGGGAAATCAAGAGTAACACAATCACAGTAGGGGACTTTAACACCCCATTTTCACCAAGAGACAGATCATCCAAAATGAAAATAAAAAAAGAAACACAAGCTTTAAATGACACGTTAAAACAAGATGGACTTAATTGATATTTATAGGATATTCCATCGAAAAACAACAGAATACACTTTCTTCTCAAGTGCTCATGGAACATTCTCCAGGATAGATCATATCTTGGGTCACAAATCAAGCCTTCGTAAATTTAAGAAAATTGAAATCGTATCAAGTACCTTTTCTGACCACAATGCTATGAAACTAGATATCAATTACAGGAAAAAAATCTATAAAAAATACAAACACATGCATATTAAACAATACACTACTAAATAACCAAGAGATCACTGAAGAAATCAAAGAGGAAATCAAAAAATACCTAGAAACAAATGACAATGAAAACACGACGACCCAAGACCTATGGGATGCAGTAAAAGCAGTTCTAAGAGAGAAGTTTATAGCAATACAATCCTACCTCAAGAAACAAGAAAAACCTCAAATAAACAACCTAAGCTTACACCTAAAGCAACTAGAGAAAGAAGAACAAAAAAACCCCAAGGTTAGCAG
>NC_041231.1:41479959-41480519 GCF_002837175.3 Physeter macrocephalus | reverse complement strand
GACTTCAGACTATACTACAAAGGCTACAGTAATCAAGACAGTATGGTACTGGCACAAAAACAGAAATATAGATCAATGGAATAGGATAGAAAGCTGAGAGATAAACCCATGCACATATGGTCACCTTTGATAAAGGAGGCAAGGGTATACAATGGAGAAAAGACAGCCTCTTCAATAAGTGGTGCTGGGAAAACTGGACGTCTACATGTAAAAGAATGAAATTAGAACACTTCCTAACACCATACACAAAAATAAACTCAAAATGGATTAAAGACCTAAATGTAAGGCCAAACACTATAAAAGTCTTAGAGGAAAACATAGACAGAACACTCTATGACACAAATCACAGCAAGATCCTTTTTGACCCACCTCCTAGAGGAATGGAAATAAAAACAGAAATAAACAAATGGGACCTAGTGAAACTTAAAAGCTTTTGCACAGCAAAGGAAACCACAAATAGAGGAAAAGACAACTCTCAGAATGGGAGAAAATATTTGCAAATGAAGCAACTGACAAAGGATTAATATCCAAAATATACAAGCAGCTCATGCAACTCAATA
>NC_041231.1:41465859-41479724 GCF_002837175.3 Physeter macrocephalus | reverse complement strand
AAAATAAAAATAGGACTACCATATGACCCAGCAATCCCATTACTGGGTATATACCCTGAGAAAACCATAATTCAAAGAGTCATGAAAAAAAAAAAAGAGTTATGTACTACAATGTTCATTGCAGCACTATTTACAATAGCCGGGACATGGAAGCAACCTAAGTGTCCATCGACAGATGAATGGATAAAGAAGATGTAGCACATATATACAGTGGAATATTACTCAGCCATAAAAAGACACAAAATTGAGTTATTTATAGTGAGGTGGATGGACCTAGAGTGTGTCATACAGAGTGAAGTAAGTCAGAAAGAGAAAAACAAATACCGTATGCTAACACATATATATGGAATCTTAAAAAAAAGGTTCTGATGAACCTAGGGGCAGGACAGGAATAAGGACACAGAAATAGAGAATGGACTTGAGGACACGAGGTGGGGGAAGGGTAAGCTGGGACGAAGTGAGAGTAGCACTGAGATATATACACTACCAAATGTAAAATAGATAGTTAGTGGCAAGCAGCTGCATGGCACAGGGAGATCAGCTCAGTGGTTTGCAACCACCGAGAGGGGTGGGATAAGGAGGGTGGGAGGGAGACGCAAGAGGGAGTGGATATGGGGATATACGTATGCATATAGCTGATTCACTTTGTTATACAGCAGAAACTAACAAAACACTGTAAAGCAATTATATTCCAATAAAGATGTTAAAAAAAAAAGGGCAAATCTTTCTCTCATCTTTAAATAATGAAACATCTCAGCAATTTCCCCAACTGTTCCATGTAGCATCCTCCTACTTCATCTATTTCTAAGCTCCCACATTACAAACTTCACTCCTGGTGCTCACACACAATGCTAACCCCAAGATTCTCTGCTTTGTAACATGCACAGTTTGTGTAATTAGCTGATCCTGATCACAAGTGGCTGTGGACAATCTTCCTCAGAAACGGACCCTGCATGGTATCTGCTGCCTTACCCTCTCCTTCTCAGTTTAACTTTTTTTTCCTTATCTTTGAGTTAAAGACTCGAAAAAGATCTTTATTTGATCGACATACTCTCTTAGAGTTGTTTTTTTTTTTACTGTACTGTAAACTTAACATTACCATCACCAGCTCAAAAACATGTTTATTTTAGTTTCCCTGGCTTCATTATTTCTTTGATGTGCACCTTTTTTTTTTTTTTTTTTTTTTTTTTTTGCAGTACGCGGGCCTCTCACTGTTGTGGCCTCTCCCGTTGCGGAGCACAGGCTCCGGACGCGCAGGCTCAGCGGCCATGGCTCACGGGCCCAGCCGCTCCGCGGCACGTGGGATCTTCCCGGACCGGGGCACGAACCCGTGTCCCCTGCATCGGCAGGCAGACTCTCAACCACTGCACCACCAGGGAAGCCCCTGATGTGTACTTTTTTTCTTAAACATTTCTGAGTTACAGATAGTAGGTATCCTCTGAACTAGTGTGAACCAAATGACAACTGCTTTTCAAACCAAGACATTCTAAATAAGACTGAACAGTCCCCAAGTTTAAGACAGCAACAACATTGAGTAAACAAGACATCAGTCAGAACTGAGATGTGGAGATGGTTCCATAAGCAAGCAGATTACTATTGGTTCTCAAACTTTAAAGAAGGTAAATCCGGTCAAAAAAGCATCAAAGGATGTAACCTCACAGTGTGAATTAAGAAAGATATAAGAAAATTTTATCGATAATTCAACATACATTTACCAGTGCCTAATGGGTGCCAGGTACCGGGAAAATAAAGAGTCTCCCTCACCTCAGCCTTAGAATATTTGCTGAATAGCTTTAAAAAATAAACATCAACAATAAACTTTGACCTTTATGCTGTCCAATTATTTATAAACATTTAACCTAGAACATTCCAACTTGAGTATTTACCAATCACCCTGATAATAAGTACCATTTTTGCTCATTGCCCACAAATCTGTTGTTCATTTGTTCTTTCTGGCAACTAATAAAAACCACTGAAAACAGAAGCAAGGAGAACAGCTCAGTTCTACCTGCTGAACTCCCTTCCATCCATCCTCTAGGACCCATCTTAATGCTAAGATGTATTTGGAGTCTTCCGGAATTCCCCCAATGCCACACTGCTCTTCTCCTATTAGAAATGACCTCTTTCTGCTTCAAAATCTCAAGCGTATCATGCTGCTGTTACCTTAAACCAACCACCAGCTTGGCCTGACTTCTGGCATTGGTCTCATGATGTTACAGAGGGTCTATGTAGTCTGCAAGGCTGAAGACTTCACTCTACCATTAACCAGCTAAATGACTGTGAGTCAGGCACTTTTCCTCTTTGAAAAGCAGTTGTTTCTTCTGTTTATATCTGTTTATATAGAGTACTGTTAATACCACCTGTCTAAGAGGAAGAGGTATTAAATTAGATAATTCATATAAAAAGCTTTTTAAAAGTCCTTCTTAACTCATACCTAGTGAAAATATCTTGAAATCAGAGTCTATCTCTCTATTATCACAGCACAGTCTAACATTAATAGATTAAATAGTTATCTATTATCTATTATAATTTTATTATAATTTACTTAGATCACCAGAGAAATCAAGCCAATAGCTGGCATGTTTAATCAGTGACTATATGTAACCAATTACTTAGCAGGACATGTCATCTCTAATTAAGCCAGTAAAACCTTCCTCAAGCCTAATGGGAAGGTATGAGTTTCATACACATACATGTCAAGTGCCACTGGTAGCCATAATATGTTGTATGGTACTATTTATTCTTTAGATCTACTCATCTAACATACTCAGATTGGTGGTTCAATAATTATCCACAAGAAAATCAGCAAGCCTAAGTTATATTTCTTAAACTCTCAACAAATTTTCTAAATATTGATCATATAAAAACGTCTTTAAATATTTAAATTCTTCTTAATGAAAATAATGATTCCATAAGATGGACACAAAAGTGAGAATGATTTTTTAAAAGACCATTCAAAAATTTAATTTCACTCATTTGAAGGCAAGAATTTGAAAATGCTTTTAACCTAAACTCAACCTGCTCACCTGTAAATAAAAAGGTTGTAATATTTACTTTCAAGGAGCCAGGTAAAAGAATGGTTTGAGGCTTGTTCATCACAAGAGGGGTTATTTTTCAGAAATAGGTCACAGGGACTAGATGTTATCCAGGACTAGAATCTAGGTGTTTTATTAGAATGCAAAAAGCATTTTAATCAGAACACAAAAAACAAAAATGTATTTTTTGAAAGTTCAGTTTGGTCTTTATGTTACATGATGAGTTATAAACTCAAAATTCTATTTCCACCTCTGCAAATAACTATGGACAAGTAATTTAACTTCTCTACATGTCAGCTCCCTTGCCACTAAAACAGAAATTAACCAGCTCTCTTAGGGGTAGAGTGAGGATTGATTAATTCATTTATAGCAAACTCAGCTTCCTTAAGAAATGCACAATAGATAAATACGCTAATAAAGATCATCTGAATCTACCCACATTTAATGTTACAGGACCTTTCTTTCACATGTGGCAGTGACATGATTTTTGAAGCAACCTAAACAAATAATTGGAGCTGTTTTTTCTTCCAAATCAACAAAAACACACACAGGCAACCTGCAAAAAAGCAAGCATGTGAAACAAAAAACTTCATGCCAGAAATATATTTGCTTAAACTATCTCTCTGTGAAGTTTACATCTATCTTCTACTTCATTTAAAATATAACTCCTGAAGGACCGGAGACATATTATAAACTTTGGCATGATACTTTACCCAGGATCAAAAGTGCATGGGTTCTGGTAAAAGATGGCAACATGGGAGGCTCCTGAACTCACCTCCATGGACACACCGAATCTACAGCTACACAGAGAACAATTTCCTCAGAAAGAAACCCAGAAATAAGTTGAATGACCCCTACACATCGAGTGAATTAGAAAAAGCCTACATTTAAATGGGTAAGAAAGGCCAAGACACACAAACCTCACGCCTAGCACAATGACACAAAACTGAGAGGAAACTCACAACTCTTAACTCCTCCTTGAGGAGTGAAAGGTTTGGACCACACATCTGGCACCTCACCTTCTAAGACTTTTACCTGAGAGATGGACCCCCAAAATACCAAGCTCTGAAAGCCAACAGGGCTTGTGTCCACAAGACCTACCAGACTATAGCAAACAAACAAACAACTCTTAGCGGGCTTGCAACAACTTGTTGTGGCTATTTCCCTCCACCCATCACCACCCCTCACACGCAGGGCTCAGTACAGAGGGAACAAACAGAAATGTCCATCTTCTAGCCTTTCCCTAAAAGAGGTCCTCTTGCCTATCTTAAAAGCTGTAGCCTGAGAGTCAGGCTGCTAATTTAGCATACATCTAGGGATTGACTGTAATCCTCCCCAAGGACAGAGAAGGCTAGCAGCTGCCATCTTTACCATCTCCCTCTGCCCCCTCCAATACCTAGGAATAAATTTAGTCAATGAGGTAAAAGACCTGTATACTGAAAACTACAAGACACTAATAAAAGAAACAGAAGAAGATACAAATAAATGAAAAGATATTCTCATGGACTGGAAGCATTAACATTATGTTATAATGTCCATACTACCCAAAGCAATCTACCGGTTCAATGCAATCCCTACTGAAATTTCAATGGCATTTTTCAAAGAACTAGGACAAATTATTATAAAATTTGTATGAAACCGTAAAGAATTTGAAAAGCCAAAGCAATTTTAAGAAAGAAGAACAAAGCTGGAGGTATCATGTTCCCTGATTTCAAACTATGCTACAAAGCTTCTGAAATTAGGGAATCCAGGTACTTCAAAGTAGTAATGATGGTCTCATGTATTAATTTTTGTTACAATTGCACTGCATTGTATTTTTCTTTGTGTGTGATTTGGATTGCATCAAGTGAGTGTGATAATACTGGTTACCTTGTGCTACTTGAAAGTCTTTGATTATAAATGTCCTTGGTTAAGGACAAAAACAGGTGTCTACCTTGTGCTATAGCTTGCCAATTCCTGTCCTAAAAGACAAATTTCCAAGTTCCCAGAGGGTGGATTTCTAACAGTTTCTGTCAGAACAGCCACAGTAACTTCTCTGCAATCCAGTGAGTCATGGCCATGTCCTCCCCCAACAAAGTCTGGATCTCTGCACTGGAGGGGATCCTCTTTTTTGGATCCTCTAATCTAGGGGTTGTAGCTGATTCTTCTATTACTCCTATATTCTTCAGAGATCTCTTTACTTCTTACTGTCAATCCCTTGTTATTCCAATCCCCTGTTTTAGTGAATAAGTCTTTATATTACACTTTCTCCATTCCAATTACTATGTGGTTTCTTTATCCTGAATGAACCCAGATGATGCAAAGACACAATGCTAAGTGCTAGATATCAAGATTAAACAAGAGAAACTCTGGCCCCTTGCCTTGATACATCTAAAAGTCTAGTGGTGGACTTCACTGGTGGCGCAGTGGTTAAGAACCCACCTGCCAATGCAAGGGTCACAGGTTCGATCCGTAGTCCGGGAAGATCCCACATGCCACAGAACAAGTAAGCCCATGCGCCACAACTACTGAGCCTTGCTCTGGAGCTCACAAGCCACAACTACTGAAGCCCGCGTGCTCTAGGGCCCGTGTGCCACAACTACTGAGCCCGCATGCTGCAACTACTGAAGCCCTCATGTCTAAAGCCTGTGCTCCACAACAAGAGAAGCCACCATAACGAGAAGTCTGCGCACCACAACAAAGAGCAGCCCCCGCTCGCCACAACTAGAGAAAGCCTGCGCGCAGTAACGAAGAACCAACGCAGCCAAAAAAAAAAAAAAATCTAGTGGTAAAGACAGGCGCCTGCGCGCAGTAACGAAGAACCAACGCAGCCAAAAAAAAAAAAAAAACTAGTGGTAAAGACAGGCGCCTGCGCGCAGTAACGAAGAACCAACGCAGCCAAAAAAAAAAAAAAAATCTAGTGGTAAAGACAGGTAATAAATACACAAACAAACAATAACACGCAGTGGTAAGTGCTAACAAGAAGAAATATACAAGGAAGAAAAGACAAGAGCTCTTTAGATGGGGTGACGAAAGCAAGCCTCTTTGAGGAGGTAAAATGTGAACTGAGACCTAAAGAATAAAAAGACAGTCAAATGAACTTTAACATATTACCTCTCTCATTCTTCCCAAAACATTCCAGGAAGAGCCCATCTGTGTATGCATACATCTGCTTATACATTTATGTTTGTCGTCTTTCTTAAGAAATACATTCTTTATTTGAGAGATGCCCCCATGCATTTTACATTCAATGTAATGAATTTTCCAGAGGTTTTTAGACATTCAAGAAATAGAAATTTCTAGTCATTCAGGGAATGAACCTTTCTTGTTTCTATGAAATGAGTTGTCAATTGGCAAGCCACTGTGCTAATGTAGATGGTTGTATAACTGGGGGTGGAAAGTGAAATAGGATCATTCACAATACTCTTCTAGGATTCTCTAGGAAACCAGGAAGGACACAAGCTCTGATATATCCAATTTCAGAATACTACCTAATGTAGATACAATGTCTTCTCCACTTTTTTGGTTTTGGGCAATTTAGTAGGTTTAACCAGATTCATCTGTGGACCATCCTGGAAATCAAATGCTGTCTTCTAAACAGAAAGAAATCTGAATTTCTAAAATTAGATTTTAAGACTAGATTTTAGATTTTTCTTTACACTACAGATTGCTTCATTCTGTTTATTTCAAAAGACTGTTTTCTCAAAGAAAGAGTAATCAAGTTTCAAAGAAACAATTAATGAATGTTCATCAACTTTAAAAAAATATCTAGTTAGGCCAAAGAATGGTTTTAGGAAGTGTGACATCTAAGGAAGAAGACTTTCATAAGCAATTAGCAAACATTTTAAGAAAATCACTTAAGTATGATCAACCTTTAGCACCTCCTACATGCAGATACTTTATAAAGGGCCCTTATATACTATTATTTATTTTGCTTATCTTCATGATAACCCGATGTGCCAGTTCTTGTCTCAGTTTTACAGATGAGAAAACTAAGACTCAAGAGTGTTTAAATAACTTTTACTAAGCTGCAAAGCTAGAAACCTGGAGGGCTGAGATTCAAGCCCAGGTGTATAATGCCAAAGCCCATGTAATTTCCACTCCTACCACTTACTGTATGCAACTAATTGGTACTGTACTTGATAATTAGGACCTGTCATGGAACCCAGTGAGGCTGAATCTCCTGGGTAGAAGTTGTGACCTGGAAGCAAAAAGAAGCTGGCCATCTGGGGAAACATTATTAAATACTTTATGTAAGGAAAAATTAATAAGTAGATGTATTAAGAAAATATATGCAGCTTCTAAAAGCAGGTTTCTAAAAAAATGTGCCCTTCTGTAGGAGAGAATTTTGAGAAAAGCAGACATCTGCTTTCTTGGAAATACTCTTTTCTATGAATAATAATAACAGAATTTCTTAGCCCCTAGTTTAGGCTTTTGGGGAAGAAACAAAGATTTATACCTTTTGAGCCATCTCTAAACATTGCTATGTTCCTGCATGTTTCTGATCCACAGCTTTAGAACAATTCATATCTGAAACAATCACTTTCAGTTCCTGTTAGGTAAAAACAACATTTCTCAGAAATTATGAAAGTACTGTAATATTTTAACCTTTTTACATACGCTGCTCTCATAACTCAGATTTACAAAGCAAGCTTCAGAGCTGGTTACGCCTCATTGAAAGAATGTCCTTGGGTTTAATTTGCTGGCCCAATGCTCTACACACAAATGTAAGAGGACATGCAGCTCTGCTGGGAATGCCTCTGAGAGAACGCAAGCTTCCCAGCCTATCTGTCACTATCTGCCTGAAATATTAAATACATTTCTATTGAAAATGTGTTTGAAAGAAGCCTAATAACTCAGCCCAAAATACATTTAAACAGGTGGATGTCCTTTCTCACTGAAAATTCATTTTTACAGAATATTGAAAATGAATATTGTATATAACTGCCACAGTTCATAATGGTTAAGTAAAATGAAACCCAAGTGTGTTATGGCATCATAGCAGTAGTGAGGTCTCAGGTATCATTTTTTTCAACTTTATTTTAGTACTGTATAATCTCCTCTTATAGTTTTCATGAACAGTATTCTCTCTCAAGATTATTTTACACCAGGACAACAGTCAAAAACACTCTTGCTAAAATTACGGATAACCATTAGAGAATTATCTGACAACCCAAAACAGTCTTAGTGATCCTAATATGAATGAAAGAAAAACTCTAACAGCAAATTAGACAAAATCATACATCTCTAAAAATCTTTTACATCCATTGTTCTATTGACATAGATCAGGACCAAATGCTTGCCAGATCATGATATTTATATAAATTTAATTGATACTGACCCTTAATGGGTTTAAAGAAAAGCCATTATGTAGTCCATAAAGAGTTCATATGAGAAAAAGATACTGGTTTTTGATTTGTTAACTCACATGAAGACAAATATGGAGAGGTGAAGATGATTAGTCAATGTAGTAATATGGTGAATCTTTCTGGGATTTGGTTGGAGACAAGGTTTAGAGCAAAAAGAATAACTCAGATTTGTTCACCTATCAACTCCTATCCAGCAAAATCGGGTCCATGGGAGAGGAAGAAATAGGGAGGCAGTGTGTTATCAAGTCACCTTGGTCACTTCCTCACTGTGTGATTCACCAGAGTATGAAGTGAGAATATCAATGCCATCTCACAAGGCTGCTGTCAGTATAAAATGGTTAGGAATGTATAAACAGTGTTGAGTCCATAGTATAACATCAATAAATGATGGCCATTTTTTACTAAGGGAAGATGACCCTTGGAGAGAGTTGTTTTAAAAAAGAAACAGAAGCTTTCAAGAGCATGGAACAAAATGTAGAAATATCACAAACCAAAGATAATCCCTTCACATAAAATAAAACCTACAAATTATGGACATTAAAATGAAATCAAAACACCTAATATATGGCTGAGTGGGTAGGAAAGTAAGGCCATAAACTACTATAACATCACAATAAGGAGAATTTGTCATGGCATCAGCACTTACCCTGTGGGCATCTGCCAATCCTTCGGTTTTAGCCAAGTATCTTGGGCCAGAGCTAGGTGGGAAGTGGGGTCAGACCCGAGAAGGCTAAAATTCTAGAAGGCAGGTATCCTTAGGTAAAAAAAAAAATCCCACCAAGCACAGAGAGATACTGAGACTAGGTATCTGTCTCAGCTTTGGTTGTGGATGGGATGAGGGACAAAAAGGAATGCTAACTGCAAATAAGCACTCCCAAGGGTCTGAGGAAGGAATCCATACTACTGGTATAGCCTAAGGAAACGTAATCTAAATTTTAACGTGTTTCCAGGTAGGTAATACCCCAAGAACCTGGCAAAACAAAATGCAAATCATCTCTGAGAAATGTTTTAACCCTTTAAAAAATTCCAACAGTTAGAGTTCCAAAGAATATCAGTTCAAAATAAAAAACCCGCCAAAATCAGGATTAAAACAAGTGAATGTGAGCAATAAAAAATAAAATAAAGTATAAGTAAAAGAAAAACTGAATAAACCCACAAAAATGTAGAAGGAAATAAAAACAAGAACACAAATTAACTAAACAGAGAATGAAACTATAAAACCAAAAGATATCACCTGAACAAGTTATTAAAAGAGACAAACCTCTGGCAAGTCTGAGTGAGATGAATAAGATAAACAATACCAGGAATGAAAATGGGAAATAACTATGGATTCTACAGAAGGCAAATTTATGTCTTTCCTAGTAAAAACTTGATAGAAAAATTCCTAGACAAAGAAATTATCAAAATTATTTTTAAAAATCCTTAATGATTTCTAAACCATTACAGAAATGGAATCAGTTATTTTAAAAAATCATCTCATGAAGAAAACACAATCACAATAGTTTACAACTGAGTTCTACCAAATATTCAAGGAATAGGTAATGACAAACTTATACAAACTCTTAAAAAAACAGAAAGAGGGCTTCCCTGGTGGCGCAGTGGTTGAGAGTCCGCCTGCCGATGCAGGGGACACGGGTTCGTGCCCCGGTCCGGGAGGATCCCACATGCCGCGGAGCGGCTGGGCCCGTGAGCTATGGCCGCTGGGCCTGCGCATCCGAAGCCTGTGCTCCGCAACGGGAGAGGCCACAGCAGTGAGAGGCCCGCGTACCGGGAAAAAAAAAAAAAAACAGAAAGAGAAGAAAACTCTCTAATTCATTTTAGGACGTTAGTATAATCTTCATACCAAAACCCAACAAAGGCCACTGGAGAAAGGCAAATTATAGACCAGTGTCACTAAAGAACACGTGCAAAAAAATGGAATTAACCTTAATGTCAACAAACAATGGAATGAATAAATACAGTATAATCATATGGAATACTATATAATCATGAAATGAACAATTAGTAATACAATAACATGAATAAGTCTAAAACATACTACTGAGGAATAAAAGGAAGTTGTACAGAAGTATGTGCACAGTAATTTTATCCATTTAAACACCCAAACAAATGGATATAATTTAGGTTTGACATACTTATTATACTATAAAGATTTATATATATATTTATCACAATTTAACACAAAATGCCAAACAGTCATTAACTGTGCAGAAGAAGGGAATGTGATTGTAGGGGAGTATTAAATGGTCTTGAAAGATTTCCAAACTGGTTCTACTCCTTAAGGTGCATAGGTGGTTGGACCATTGTTGTTGCTGTTATTTAAGCTGTATACGTGAGATATATATTCATGTATGCTAAATTACAAATGTAAGACCACAACAGAAAAATGGGTGCTCATTCAGAATCAAAGACATCGAAGTAAGTAGGTTGCTTTTGACTCAGATAAAGGTTTATGGATGGGTAATATGAAAATTCATGATCCCCTCATGGTAGAAATACAATTACTCTCAAAATTTCTAACAGTAAAAGAAATATTTAATGTTTGGAACATGATATACAAATTTATTCTTTAAAAAATGGTTCCCTAACTAGAACTGTATTCAGTTGTACCTAACTGGTGGCATTAATTGAATAAACAGAGATACTGATTAGGAAAAGTGTCCAACTCAAACATCTATTTCTTGGAAACTGTATTTCTCACAATACAGTATTTCAATGGTATTTCAGTTTACATATAATAAACTGTACCTATTCTAAGTGTATAATTCAATGAGTTTAACAAAATGTATATACCATGTAATTCTTACAACAATCAAGACATACATCTTCTGCACTCTCTAAAGTTTTCTTTGCATTTTTAGCCTATCTGTTTGCATTTAAGCCTTAACTCCACTTCCAGCCCCAGACAACCACTGATTTGCTTTCTGTGAATACACATTAATTCTACCTGTTCTAGAACTTATTAATGAAATCACAGAGTACACGTACTCTTTTGAGTCTACCTCCTTCTATTCAGCATGTTTTTAAGATCCATCAATGTTGCATTTATCAGAGGAGTTCATTTATTTTTATTGCTTAGTATTCACTTATACAGACATACAAAAATTTGATTATTCTTCTACTGATGGATATTTAAGATATTTCCAGTATTGGCTGTTACAAATAAAGCCACCAAAAAAAATATCTGTATACAAATCTCCATGTCAATGTGAACATCTCGGGGAGATGTATATTTAACTGCATAAGAAACTGTCACACCATTTTCCAAAATGGGTCTACCATTTTGCATTCCCACCAATACTGTACGAGAGTTCCTTGCTCTACTTCCTTGTCCACACTTGATACTGTCAGTCTTTTTAATTTTAGGCATTCTAACAGATGCACAGTGGTATCACACTGTAGTTTTAACTTGTATTTCCCTGGCAACTAATGATGTTGAGCATCTTTTCATTGTTTACTGGTCATTCGTATTTCTTCATCTGTAAATTGTCTATTCAAATACTTTGCCTCTTCTTGTTGGGTTGTCTTATTAATTGTAAGAGTTCTTCTTTCTGCATGTGATTCACTTGTCAGATATATGTAACAGAATATTTTCTCCCAATCTGCTTATTTTTCATTTTCCTGACAGTGCATTCCAAGGAACAGAAGTTTTTAATTTTGATGAAGTCTGATATTGTTAGGTTTTTCTTTTATGATTTGTGCTTTTAATGTCCTATGAAATCTACCCTATCTCTGGGTTGCTAAGATTTTCTCTTATGTCTTCACTGTGAAGTGTTAGAGTTTTAGCTCTATATTTGGGTGTAGAGTATGGTATGAAGTAAGGGTCAATGTTCATTTTCCCCTGCAGTTGGATATTCATTTGTTCTCATTTGTTAAAAAGACTTTCCTTGGCTTCCCTGGTGGCGCAGTGGTTGAGAGTCCGCCTGCCGATGCAGGGGACACGGGTTCGTGCCCCAGTCCAGGAGGATCCCCCATGCCACAGAGCGGCTAAGCCCATGAGCCATGGCCGCTGGGCCTGCGCGTCCGGAGCCTGTGCTCCACAACAGGAGAGGCCACAACAGTGAGAGGCCTGCGTACCGCAAAAAAAAAACACAAAACTTTCCTTTTCCCCACTCAGCTGCTTTGTCATCTTTGTCAAAAATTAATTGACCATAGGTGACATCAGCAAGATGGTGGTATAGGACCTTCCAGCACTTGTCCCCTCACAGAAATTTCAATCTGAACAACTTTCTATGCATGAAAATACCTTCAGGAGAGGTAAGGATTCCTGGGTGTAGCACAGAAATAAGAAAAGACACATTGAAGAGAACAGAAAAGACAATTTCATGTTACCCCTGTCACTGCTCCTAAAAGCCTCAGCAGCCCAGTGCAGAGAGATACACTCTCTCCATAGGGAAAGAAGAGTGAAGTGAGCACCTTACTTCATTGCAGACACCAGCACAAGGCCAAACAGTGCCAAGTGAACCCCTGCAGCCCCAGGCAAGTTCTCATGGAACCAAATGCTGGCCTGCCCCATCGCCAGCCACAGGCTCACTGTAGTGCCAGGCTAGTTCCCACGGACCAAGTGCCAGGCCAGCCCCCATGGATCCAGCTTCCAGGTGGGCAACCACAGACCATGGTCCCAGCTCCCACCCTGTGCCACACCAGCCCCTGTCGACCTGACCTCTAGGCCTACCCCATGCACCCAGGCTTCCAGCCCCAATCTGTGCCAAGCTGACCCCTACGGACCTAACTTCCAGGCCTAACCCTGTGCCAAGCCAGGTCCCAGCCTCCCCATGGATCCAACCTCGAAGCCAGCACACAAGGACCCAGGCTCCTGGTCTGCCGTAGCACCAAGCCAACCCCCATGGCACCAGCCTCCAGACTAGCTCCCACGGCCAAGGCTCTAGGGCTTCCCCAACACCACAAGAGAGCCGACAAGCCCAATCTCAAGGCCAGCCTTGGGGGCCCCTCCAGAACCAGAACAGAACAGACCCTGTGGCCCCAGGGTCCAGTGAAGCCAGCAAACAGGCCTGGCCTGCCGCAGTAGATCTTGGCACTGGGCCAGTATCCTTGGACCCAGGCTCCAGGACTACCACCACTGATTAAGGCCCTAGGCTCATCATAACAGCACTCTAGCTCTCACAAACCAACACCACAGTCCCAGACACTGAGCATGACTCTGTGGTCTCAGGTATCAAGCCTGCCCATGGTGGACCCCAGTACCAGGCTAGTCCCTGCAGGCTCAGGATTAAGCCAGCTCATGTGTAATCAGGCACTGGGCTAAACCTGGTGCCAGACGAGCCTGGGAAGACTCCGGCTCAAGGCCCACTTGGGTCAGCCCCCAGGCATCCAGGAAAGAGGAGACATTACAAATGATACCAAAGAAATAGAGAATCGGGCTTCCCTGGTGGCGCAGTGGTTGGGAGTCCGCCTGCCGATGCAGGGGACACGGGTTCGTGACCCGGTCCGGGAGGATCCCACATGCCGCGGAGCAGCTGGG
>NC_041231.1:41456318-41465767 GCF_002837175.3 Physeter macrocephalus | reverse complement strand
GAGGCCACAGCGGTGAGAGGTCCGCATACCGCAAAAAAAAAAAAAAAAAAAAAAAAAAAAACAGAAATAGAGAATCACAAGAGACTATGGCGAACATTTGTAAGCCAACAATTTAGACAACCTAGAAGAAATGGATAAGTTCCTAAAAGCACACAACCTTCCAAGACTGAATTATGAAGAAACAGATCTACAGATTCAATGCAATTCCTATCAAAATACTAATGGCGGGCTTCCCTGGTAGCGCAGTGGTTAAGAATCCGCCTGCCAGTGCAGGAGACATGGGTTCAAGCCCTGGTCCGTGAAGATCCCACTTGCCACGGAGCAACTAAGCCCATGCACAACTACTGAGCCTGCGCTCTAGAGCCTGTGAGCCACAACTACTGAGCCCACATGCCACAACTACTCCCGCGCACCTAGAGCCCGTGCTCCTCAACAAGAGAAGCCACCACAATGAGAAGCCTGCGCATCGCAACTAAAGAGTAGCCCCCACTCGCCGCAACTACAGAAAGCCCGCACACAGCAACAAAGACCCAACACAGCCAAAAAAAAAATAAATAAATAAATTTATTTTAAAAAAATACTAATGGCCTTTTTTCATTTTTCACAGAAATAAAAAAAAATCCTAAAATTCATATGGAACCACAAAAGATGGTGAACAGTCAGAGCAATCTGGAGAGAGGGGGGAAAAAAAACCCACCAAAGTTGTAGGCATCCCACTATCTGATTTCAAAATATACTGTAAACCTTAATCAAAACAGCATGGTACTGTCATAAAAAGAGACATACAGACCAGTGTCTATGATGACCAGAAATAAGTCTACAGATTTATGGTCTTCCACAAAGGTGTCAAGAATGCACAATGGGGAAAATACAGTCTCTTCAAAAAAATGGCATTTGAGAAAACTGCTTTTCTATCTAGAAAGAATGAATTGAACCCTCATCTCACTCCATCTACAAAAATAAACTTAAAATGGATTAAACACTTAAATTTAAGACCTGAAACCGTAACAGTATTAGAAGAAAACATGGGGGAAAAGCTGTTGACACTGGCCTGGGTAATGCTTTTTTTATATACGACATCAAAAGCAAAAATAGATACATGGGACTAAAACTAAAAAGCTTCTGCAGCAAAGGAAACAATCAACAGAACGAAGAGACAATCTACAAAATGGGAGAAAATACCTGCAAACCATACATCTGATAACAGGTTAATATCCAAAATATATAAGGAACTCAACTAAATAGTAAGAAAAGAAATAATCTGATTTTAAAATGGGCAAGACTTGAATAGACATTTCTCAAAATTAGACATAAAAATGGCCAACAGATATATGAAAAGGTGCTCAACATCACTAATCATCAGGGAAATGCAAGTCAAAACAACAATGATATATCACCTCATTGATATTCAATGCATTGAACTGTAGATCTATTTCTTTAAAAAAATTTTTTTTATTTATTTTTGGCTGTGTTGGGTCTTTGTTGCTGCATGTGGGCTTTCTCTAGTTGTGGAGAACAGGGGCTACTCTTCGTTGCGGTACGTGGGCTTCTTGCGGTGGCTTCTCTTGTTGCAGAGCATGGGCTCCAGGCACGTGGGCCCAGCAGTTGTGGCTCGCAGGCTCTAGAGCATAGGCTCAGTAGTTGTGGAGCACGGGCTTAGCTGCTCCGAAGCAGGCAGGATCTTCCTGGACCAGGGATTGAACCCGTGTCCCCTGCACTGGCAGGCAGATTCTTATCCACTGTGCCACCAGGAAGTCCCTGTAGATCTATTTCTTCATGATTCAGTCTTGGAAGGGTGTATGCTTTTAGGAACTTATCCATTTCTTCTAGGTTGTCTAAACTGTTGGCTTACAAATGTTATGTAACTAGAATGGTTATTATCAAAGTCAGAAGATAACAAATGTTGGTGAGGATGTGGAGAAAAGGGAACCCTTGTACACTGTTGGTGGGAATGCAAATTGGTAAAGTCATTATGGAAAACAGCATGCAGATTCCTCAAAAAACTAAAAACAGAACTACCATAAGATCCAGCAATCCCACTTATGGGTATATACCCAAAGAAAATGAAATCAGGACCTTAAAGAGATAGCTGCACTCCCTTGTTCATTGCAGCATTATTCACCATAGTGACACTCAAGTGTCCACCAATGGATGAATGGATAAAAAAAGATGTGATATATATAATTATATAATGGATATATATTAATGCTTATATAATATATATATATATATAATGGAATATTATTCAGCCATGAGAAAGAAGGAAATACTGCCATTTGCAACAACATGGATAAAGGTGGAGGGCATTACGCTAAATGAAATAAGCCCCAGACAGAGATAGACAAATACTGTATGACCTCATTTATATGTGGAATCTTAAAAAAAAAAGAAAGAGAACTTACAGAAGCAGAGAGTAGAACAACAGTTATCAGGGGCTGGGGAAATGGGGAGATGTTGGTCAAAGGGTACAAAGTTGCAGTTATCTAGGATGAATAAGCCTAGAGACCTAATGTACAGGCATGATGACTATACTTAATAATACTATATTGATTACTGGAAATATGCTAAGAGAGTAGATTTTGGGGGTACTCATCACACACACAAAAATGGTAACTATGTGAGGAGAAGGTGACATGTTAATTAGCTTGACTCTAGTATTCATTTCACTATGCATATTGTGTATCAAATCATCATGTTGTACACCTTAAATTATATATAATCTTTATTAAAAATATATAAATAAATGGAAAAAACTGACCATATCTGTGTGGTCAATTGTTGGCTTTGTTTGGTTCCAGTGATGTACATGTCTTTTCTTTCATCAATATCACACTATCTTGATCACTATACACTGATTATCTCTCCATTTATTTAGGTCTTCTTTAATTTCTTTCAGCAATGGTTTGTAGTTTTAGTGGACAGGTGTTACACATATTTCATTAAATTGACCTAATGCTAGCCAAACATGCTTCACAGTTTCTAAGCATATCTTGCATGTGGGTGGCAGGAGGGTAGTTCTGTTCATAATAGGATGTGAGTGTATGTAAGACAGAAACAGTGCAGTTTTAACATTCTGTTCCCATACTAGTATCCCAATATTATCTTATTCTATTAACACAATTCCCCTACGATGACACAAAAGTAATCTAAGAACCGTGATAAATCATTTCTCCTGCAAACAAATACTTTCAAGCACAATGAAATGAAAGTTTACTTCATAAAGAAAACTGAGCTGACTGGAAAAGGCAGTAAAATAAAATGAAATGATATCAACTACTTAAGGTTATCTTTTCTA
Organism: Physeter macrocephalus; assembly: GCF_002837175.3. Classification (NCBI taxonomy): domain Eukaryota; kingdom Metazoa; phylum Chordata; class Mammalia; order Artiodactyla; family Physeteridae; genus Physeter; species Physeter macrocephalus. Next base: position 41,462,472 of record NC_041231.1, on the reverse strand, counting down.
CAGTTATTATGTCTTCATGGAGTCTATTAAGATTTCAAACTATAGAATATGTCTCATATTAAGATTAAAATGATCAAATGACTGAAATTTCAACTTGAAAGAAAAAGTACATTTTAAAATATGCATTTTTATATAAACAATTCAAAAATCCATTTTTCCATTTCAATGGATACAGATAGTAGTGAAGGCAAGCCCCCATTTTACAGAAAAATAAAATCAGTAAATTAAAAGTAGTGGGAATCAATCATTTAATTAGTGAATTCACTATTCTTTCAGTGACATCTCATCAGTCAACGAGGTTTGTGTTTGGCTGCATTTAACACATATGATAAAAGGAGTTAACAAAAAACAAGGATTATTTTTTCACATAAAAAAATTCAAAAGCAAACAGTCCAGGGCTTTTACAGTGATCCTACAATATCAGCAATATCTTAAATACCTTCCATCTTTGTGCTCTGCCATCCTTGGAAGGTACTTTTTAACATAATCATCATCTCTTGGTAATAAGATGGCAACTCTACCATATGCCAATACAGGAAGTCACTTATTACAAGAAAAACAATGGCTCATCCAGAAACCCCTTGTAGAAACTTTTGCATATAATTTACGGCAAGAAATGCATCACATGGCGTCCCCTAACTTCAAGGGAGTCTGGAAAGATGGATACTTTAGCTGTACACAATGCCAACCTAAACAGTTCTGGCTCTTTTAATAAGGAAGAAAAGGAATCCAGCTACTGGATAGCCACAGGGTGCCTGCCAAATTATTCTTTCAGATTTTAAACCTAGCTAAAATAAAATACACTAAAAGTTATGCTCAGTTGAAAAAAAAGTCTTAAGTCATTAAAATACTGATTTACAACATATTTTCAGAGAAAATCCTTTAAAAATATCATTTTGTTATATACAAAATTATTTTTAAATGCAGCAAGAAAAAAAGTTTGCCAGTTTTAAAGACTAAAATTTTAAGAGTAAGATGGGATGGGGGCTAGGATATATTTGAAAAAATGTAGGACTAAAGCAAGTGAAAAACTTGGTTTAGGAATAGACGCTTACAATAGAAAATATTCTTACTAACTAACAACAAAAATGAAATAACAAGTAAGCGTTCAACCAAGCACTTAAAAGGTGTTCTAAGTTTTTTATATCATTTAAACAACATGGTAACCCTAGAAAGCAGATACCATTATCATCTCCTAGGAGGAAGCTAACAGGCACAAAATCACGGAGCTACCGAGTTGTGGCATCTGAATTTGAACTCAGGAAGTCTCTCTCCAGAGCCTATGCATTCAGTCTCTCTGATGAATTCCTCTTATATGCACCCTAAACATATGATGACGTAAGCACATATGTTCTTAATGTTTGTCAAATCAATATTCTTGAGACAAACATAAAAATGAATTTTATATCTTCTGTTCTTTAGGTGGGGCCTCAATATGAAATGTTGCCTTCCATTTACAGACTTAATCTTCCAAAGATTAGAAAGACACTATTCAGCAGAATTTAGAGAACTGTGCCTTATTTCTAATAAAATCTAGAAATTGTTCATTTTTAGGATTCCTGAAAAAAATTTTTAAAAACTCTTATAGCAATACAAAGTAGAACTGTTATAAAGCATATCATCTTCAGTAACTATGTTCTAGTAGAAATGTGTTTAATAGCTTTCCATAACATGAAAATATTGCCGTACTAAGTTATATTCTACCACAAAGGAAAAAGTAAACTACAGGGTAAGCTTCATCATAGATATCCAACTAAAAAAAGGTGAGTTTTTAATAGAAAAGCAAAATTTCAGGCTTCCCTGGTGGCACAGCGGTTGAGAATCTGCTTGCCAATGCAGGGGACACAGGTTTGAGCCCTGGTCCAGGAAGATCCCACATGCCACGGAGCAACTAAGCCCGTGCGCCACAACTACTGAAGCCTGCGTGCCTAGAGCCCATGCTCCACAACAGGAGAAGCCACCTCAACGAGAAGCCACCTCAACAAGAAGCCCGCGCACCGCAATGAAGAGTAGCCCCAGCTCACCGCCAACTAGAGAAAGCCCACGCATAGCAATGAAGACTCAACGCAGCCAAAAATAAAATAAATATAAATAAAATAATTTTTTAAAAAAAGAAAAGCAAAATTTCTGTTACCCTAAAATAGTACAAACAAATGATTAAACCTACTTAGCTACAATTATAAAATCCTTCAGTTATACACATGAAGGAAAATTCATAGTCCAAGATTAATGCAAGTACACATGCCTTTTCTATTTAGTTTTTACTGTCATCTTAATAAACACTATAATTGGATGTTAAACCCTATCATGGAAAATGGAAACAACTATACAGTTTTTGATGAAGATTTCTTAGTTGTTGGAAAATTCGCTTTTTCTCATTTCTGTAGTAACTCTAGAGATGAAAAATAAGGATAATTCTGGGTAGTAAGTTTCTTTTCTAGCTTTACTGGCCTCAATTGTTATCTTGGCAAAAGGAGAAAGGTATCTTCTGTATATGACTTCTAATGTGCTTTTGGTTTAAAAAAAAAAAAGTACTGTAGCATAAATATCTATTTAAAATTTGACAGTCTTGCTTTTGACAGGAATGAGTAATGATGTCATTGTTTTCCACAAATGATGGTTCTCAGATAATCTTTTTCACATCAAAATAAGATTACTGGGGCTTCCCTGGTGGCGCAGTGGTTGCGCGTCCGCCTGTCGATGCAGGGGAACCGGGTTCGTGCCCCGGTCTGGGAGGATCCCACATGCCGCGGAGCGGCTGGGCCCGTGAGCCATGGCCGCTGAGCCTGCGCATCCGGAGCCTGTGCTCCGCAATGGGAAAGGCCACAACAGAGGGAGGCCCGCATACCACAAAAAAAAAAGAAAAAAAGATTACTGGATGAGGAGATTATGGTTTTAACTGCCTCAAAGAGATGAGGGTTTTTCTACCCTGGCTCAAGTATACATATACTCTTATCCAAATACCCCATTATGCAAATGAAGTCCATTTCATTGAGTCTATTTATTTCTCTATGTATAGATACTTCTTAAGTGATAAATTGTGACATCAGTTATGCATATCTGGAGAGATATATAGTACATATCAAAACCTGAATAATGCAATTAACACTGATTGAGTGCTTGAAGCTTTATATGCAATTTTATTTAATCTCTTACAACCCTTTGAAATAATTCTCTGTGCTATAAATGGGTATTATAAAGCTAAGATCTAACAAGAAGACTAACATAGAAGGTGAAAAACCAAGATCTGAGCCTAGGTCCAAAGCCCTTTCCCTAGAATTTAACATACACTTGCTGATGCTATGATAAAAGTTAAACATAGAAAATTAGGTAGTGTCATCTCTTACCTTAAGCTCTTGTATACACATATTATTCACTTAACCTTGGTAGTATTATTTCACAATATCATTATTGTTTTGATGAAAGCTTTATGTTATTTTTTCCTAACAATCAAAATAATATATATTCACAATTCAGGATGTTGAAAACAAAGATTAGAAAAAGAAGACATCTAACATCTTAACCCCTCAATTAATCTCCATTAATATTTTGGTGAATTTTCTTCATTTTTTCCCCAAATATGTTTTCAGAATATAGATGAAGTTATACTTTATAATTTTGCATAAATTCACTTTAGTATGTAACATACTATTTAAATTTTTCTAACAGCTCTTTAGATGTAAACACCAGCTTATCTGTGTCTTACTTGGACTACAGTTGGCACATTCAGGAAAGTAAATTTATGTTTGCTATTGCAAATAATGCTTTAATGGAAATATTTATGAGATTGCAATTCAACCCACTCCAATATTTAACTTTATCTTAAAACAAATTCCCAGAATTAGAATTACTAGGGTCTGAAGAATCTGAAGGCTTTTCCCAAACTATTTTTCAAATGTGCCAATAAAAACTTGATATCAACCAGCAAAGTGGATATGGAGGTATTCATTTCAGCAAAAATTCAATGGCAGAGGATAATTTCCACTTTCTTACTTGTTAATTTGAAGGAGAATTTATTACTTCATTGATTTACTTTCCATGTCCTTGATTGTTAGTAAGACTGAATATTTCCCTAATGTAATGCTTTATGAATGGCTTGTTTTATCCTTTGCTGAATATCTGCAGTGTTTTTACTGGTTTTCTTATTGACTTGTACACACTCTATTTACAGAAAGATATTAATCTTTATAGTCACATATGTTATGACTTGTTTCTCATAGTTTACTGTCTTTTATTTAAATTATTTTCCTTTTGTTTTCAAAATCAGATAAATTAGACTTTAGACATTGTTAACCTAGATTCATTCCGGCTCTTAAGTATACTTCTCAGAGGACAGCCAGGTAATTTACTGCCTCTTAGCAAAGTTAGATCAAGAAAAGAACTATAAGGTTTGAAATTAAGTAGGGAAAACAAAGGGAGAATGTTTGGCTTTCTGATTTTAGTAACATAACAGATTTTTATTCTCCTCTTGTAGAAAGTCATTTGGAAAAGACTTGTATTCGTTTGTTTTGAATTCAATTGGCTACATGTCTGACCTCCTACCTGCATAAAAGAATAAGAACAATCATTTGACACTTGTGATATTAACAACAGATTAAAAAGAATTAACCAGAAACACTGCGGTTTGTTAAAACGGCAAAGAAAGGCAACATTCCATTCATCAAAAAGTGAATTTAAAAACTGTAATGGCAATTTCAAATTTGGGGTACAAAGTATAAAAACCATGATTTGCAGCAGTCCTCTTTCCAATACAGCCTCTCACTTTCAAGTTTTTCCATATCTCTGGAAAATTTGTAAGCAAATATATAAGCCTTAAAGCACACCTAAAAGATTTTTCAGACATTAAGTGTTCTAAACTACTGCATCAAATAGGAGATCTAATTTATCCAGAACATATCTGAATAAGATGAGCTGTTGTAAAAGAAGACATCGTATCGGTATGATTTACCCTCACAAATGCATGTCAAGTTACCAAAACATATTAAAGGCACACTTGGGTGATTCTAATGATTCTTACCAACAACTTCATTACTTTTTCATGTTTTACCTAAAATTCACTTCTCCGCATATATTAAAGTGTTGGTGAAGGCACTATTCCACTATTTCACAAATAAACTTGGCAGAAAAGAAAAACACAACAGAACTTTACAGGAAAATAATTTTCACAGTTGCTGTGGCAAGGATTGATAGTGGTCCCTCAGTATTCATTCTCCACTTTTTCTATAGTCATAGAATGCCTGATTTGGGGCTAGTATATGGCCATCTTAAATAAAGACCAATTCTCAGCCTCTTTTGCAGCTAGAGGTTACCCTGTGATTGAGTTTTGACCAACAGGAAGTAGGCAGGAAATGTTCTGAGCAACTTCCAAGAAGTATCCTTTAAAGGAAAGAGCATGCCTTTTTTCTTACTCTTCCTCCTTCCTACAGCTGGTGTGCAGATGTGCTCCCTAGAGCTAGGCATTTGGGGCTACAAAGCTGAAGCACTATAACGAGGAAGACAGAGCAGGAGGACAGAATGAGCCTGAGTCCTTTATGATGGTAGAGCTGCCATACCAAATCCAGACTGCCTGTGCCTATTTGAAAAAGAAATAAACGTCTATTTTGTTTAAGGGACGATTATTTTACATTTTTTGGAGGGGGTGCTGTTGCCACATAATCTTCATTCTAATAAATGAAACTACCATTTCAGAAGATGATAATAAGTAACTACTAAAATCACCATAAATTGTATGCGAGATATATCAATATTAAAAGAATTTAATTCAGAAGATAAATAATGAATTATTAAGAGCCCTAGAGTCTAATGAACTTAGATTTGGGGTCTGGCTGAACATTTACTATTTATATGACTTTGGGCACATTCCTTATCCTTTCTAAGGATCAGTTTCTAATCAGTAATATGATGAGAATAATAGTAATTGTAGTGATAATTAAAATGAGGTAATGTATGTAAAAAATGAAGCACAGGCACAAGGTAAGCACTCAAAATAAGTGGTGCTGGGAAAACTGGACAGCTTATATGTGAAAGAATAAAACTAGAACACTCCCTAACATTGTACACAAAAATAAACTCAAGGGCTTCCCTGGTGGCGCAGTGGTTGAGAGTCCGCCTGCCGATGCAGGGGACACGGGTTCGTGCCCCGGTCCGGGAGGAT
>NC_041231.1:41445630-41456224 GCF_002837175.3 Physeter macrocephalus | reverse complement strand
AAAAAACTAAATGTAAGGCTGGATACTATAAAACTCTTAGAGGAAAATATAGGCAGAACACTCTTGGACATAACCCGCAGCAAGATCTTTTTTGATCCACCTCCTACAGTAATGAAAATAAAAACAAAAATAAACAAATGGGATCTAATTAAACTTCAAACTTTTTACACAGAAAAGGAAACCATGAACAAAACAAAAAGAAAGCCCTCAGAACGGGAGAAAATATGCATTAATTTGCATTACACTAATGGCTAATTATATGGAAAATCTTTTCATGTTCTTATTGACTCTCCATATATCCTCCTTGATGAAGTGTCTATTCAAGTCATCTGCCCATTTTCTAACTGGTTAGAAATTATTGTTAGAATTACTCTTCAGTTTAGAAAGTTCTTTATATATTCTACATACAAGTCTTTTGACAGGTATGTGATTTGAAAATATTTTCTTCCAGTCTATGACTTATCTTTTCATCCTTTAACAGGGTCATTCAAGAGCAAAATTTTTCATTTTGATGAAGTCCAATTTATCAACCTTTACTTTTATGGACTGTTCCTTTAGTGTCATGCTTAAGAACTCTTCACCTAATTGTAGGTCATGAAGATTTCTCCTATATGTTCTCCTAAAATTTTTATAGTTTTATGTTTAACATTTAGGTCTATGATGTATAACGGATGAGGTTTAAGTCAAGTTTTTTGTTTTTTGTTTTTGCCTCTGAACTTCCAACTACTCCACCTAACCATTTGACAGGAGCATCTTTCCTCTGTTTAATTCCTTCTGCACCTTTGCCACAAATCAGTTGCCCTTACTTGACTGAATCTATGTCTGAACTCTCTATCCTGTTCCCTTAATCTATAATCAGTGTCTATCCCTCTGCCAATACCACTCCATCTTGATTACTGTAGCTATAGTAAGCTTTAAAATTAGGTAACTTGATTCCTCTAACTTTATTCTTCTTTTGTATTCCCTTATAAATTTTAGAATCACCTTCTCTATATTTACGAAATATCCTGCTAGGACTGTTTCAAGAATTAAATGTACAGATCAATCTGGGTAGAACAGACATTTTTAATATCTGAGTCTTCCAACCCATGAACATGTCATGTCTGTCCCTTTATTTATTGTCTTCTTTGCTTTTTTTCATTAGCATTTTTGTGGTTTTCAGCATATACAAATTCTATGTTTTGTTGGATTTATACCTAAATGTTTCATTTTTGAGCAATTGTAAATGGTATATGTTTTAAAATTTGGTTTCCAATTGTTCACTGCCAATATGTGGCAATATGATTGAGAGAGAGAGAGTTTGTGTGTGTATTTTGACCTGATATCCTGCAACTGAAAACTTACTTATTTTCAGAACTATCTTTTGTAAATTCTAGTGTTTGCGGATTCCTTGGGATTTGCTAGGTAGCCAATCATATCACCTGCGAATACAAACAGCTTTATGTTTTCATTCTAATCTGCATGTGTCTTCCTTCGTTTTCTTCCCTTACTGCATTGGTTAAGTATTCTACTACTAAGTTGAATTGGCTTGTTGAGAGCAGACATCCTTACCTTATTCCCAAAAGAAGACTTTTATCATTAAGTATGATGTTTGCTGTACATTTTAATAAATGCCCTTTATCAGGGTGAGAAAGTCCCCTTATATTCCTAGTTCGCTAAGAGTTTTTATCATGAAAGTTGAATTTTCTCAAATGCTTTTTCTGAATCAATTGATACGATATGGTGGTTTTTCTTCTTTAGATTGTTGGTAGAATTCACCACTAGAACCATCTGTGCCTGGACATTTCTTTTTTTAGAAGGATTTTCATTATAAATTCAATTACTTTAATAGCTGTCAGATATTCAGATTATCTATTTTGTCTTGGGTGAGTTTTGGTAATATGTAGTTTTCAAGGATTTGTTCTATTCCTCTAAACTGTCATTTATGTGTACAAAGTTGTTTATAGTATTCTCTTATTACCTGTTTAATATTTGTGGTATCTATAGTGATATCTCTTTCTTTACTCCTAATATATTGATAATTACCATTTTCTCTCATTTTGCTAAATGTTTATCAATTTTACTGATATTTTCAAAAACTGACTTTTGGTGTGATTGGTTTTTCCTCTACTGTTCTTCTATTTTTAATTTCATTAATTTCTGCTATTTTTTTCCTTCATTCTGCTTGCTTAGGTTTAGATTCTTTTTTTGTTGTTAACTTTTGATCCCCTTCATCCATTTCTCTGACTCCCCAATTCTGGCAACCACCAACCTGTTTCTGTTATCTATACCTATATGCTTTCTTTTTCTTTTTTTCTTTTTTTAAGGTTTCACATATAAGAGAGATCATATTCATATGATATTTATCTTTGTCTTTCTCCGCCTAACTTAAATTCTTGAAGTAGGAGCTGAATTTGACACGTTTTTCTGTTATATGCACTTAATGCTATAAACGTCTCTCTCGGCACTGCTTTAGCTGCATCCCACAGATTTTAATACATTATATTTTCATTTACATTCAGGTTTAATATACTTATTATTTCTCTTGAGACTTTCTCTTTGATACATGGATTATTTAGGAATGGCTTGTTTAATTTCTAAGTGCTTCAATATTTTCCTGTAATCTTTCTGTTATCGATTTCTAGGTTGTCTCCATTATGGTCAGAATACCCTTTGTATGACATGAATTACTACAAATTTGTTAACAGCTGTTCTATGACCTGATATTGTCACTCTTGGTGAATGTCCCATGTATGCTTGAAAACAATCTTTATTCTGATTTCACTGGGTGGAATGTTCTAAAAATTTCCATTCGATCCTGATGGTTGACGGCACTGTTCGGTTCTTCCCTACCTTGATAATTTTTAGTAGTTATATCCTTTAGTAAGCGAAGGGGTTATAAATCCCCAAGTATAATATCTGATTTCTCTAGTTTCAACTATTTTCTCCACTCAGTCCTTTAAGGTTTTACTTCATTTATTTCCCAGCTCTGTTTTTTGGTGCATGCATATTTAAGACTGCTATGTCAAAAAAAAAAAAAAAAAGACTGCTATGTCTTCTTGGTATATTGATCTTTTTATCATTTTGTAATGTCCCTTTCTTCCTGGTAGTTTTCTTTATTCTGACATCATTTTTTTCTACTAAACTAAGTTTATTTATTTTTATTTACATTTATTTAAGGAAGAGATAATTCATACTTAATACTACTATCGCTTTTCAATACAGCCATTCCAGTTTTCTTCTGATTAGTGTTTGCATGGTATGTATTTTTCTATCTCCTAACCTCCCTGTGTCATTGCATATGAAGTGAGTTTCTTATAGACAAAACACAGTTCAGTCTTTTTTGATCAATTCTACCATTTCCTACCTTTTAATTATTCATATATTAGGACTTAAGTCTGCCATTTTAGTACTTCTGTTTGTTCCATCCATTTTACCTTCCTCTGTTTCCCCTTTCTTATGTTCCTATAGGTTACTTGAACATTTTTAGTACTCCATTTTGATTTATTTACAATATTTTTATTATATCACCATATAATACTTTTTTAACGTTTATTGGAGTATAATTGCTTTACAATGTTGTGTTAGTTTCTACTGTATAACGAAGTGAATCAGCTATATGTATACATATATCCCCATATCCCCTCCCTCTTGCTTCTCCCTCCCACCCTCCTTATCCCACCCCTCTAGGTGGTTGCAAAGCACTGAGCAGATCTCCCTGTGCTATGCGGCTGCTTCCCACTAGCTATCTATTTTACATTTGGTAGCGTATATATGTCAATGTCACTCTCTCACTTCGTCCCAGCTTACCCTTCCCTCTCCCCATGTCCTCCAGTCCATTCTCTATGTCTGTGTCTTTATTCCTGTCCTGCCCCTAGGCTCTTCAGAACCATTTTTTTTTATTCCATATATATGTGCTAGCATACGATATTTGTTCTTCTCTTTCTGACTTACTTCACTCTGTATGACAGACTCTAGGTCCATCCACCTCACTACAAATAACTCAATTTAATTTCTTTTTATGGCTGAGTAATATTCCACTGTATATATGTGCCACAATTTCTTTATCCATTCATCTGTCGATGGACACATAGATTGCTTTCATGTCCTGGCTATTATAAATAGTGCTGCAATGAACACTGTGGTACATGACTCTTTGAATTACCATATAATATTTTTAATGACTGCTCTAGAGATTACAATGTGTGTGTGTGTGTGTAACTTGCTATAGCCTACTAGTATCAACATTTTACTACCCTGAGTGGAATACAAATACCTTGCCACAATTTATGTCCCTTTCCTTTCCCACTTTCGATAGTTTTCTTAAATATAACCTCTGTATATACTGAGAACCATGTAAATGTAATAATTTTTGCTTTGTATCATCAGACAATTTTTTAAACTGAAGAGGATTTATTTATCCCTTCCATTGCTTTCTCCACTTCTAATATCCCAACTATCCTTCCATTATCTCTTCCTTTGTGTCTGAAGAACTTCCTTCATAGTCATTATTTTACAACCAATTTGCTGGCAACAAATTTTCCTAGCTTTCCTTCATCTGACAATGGGTTGATTTCTCTTTCATTCTTTAAGTATATTTTTCCTGGATGCACAATTCTGGGGTGACATCAGGTTTTTTTTTTTTTTAGCACTTCCTCTGTTTTCCACAATTTCTGATAGGAAATCTGTTGTTGTTTCAAATTGCCCTTTCCCTAATAGCAATGTTTGGTTTCCCTTTCAAGATTTTTTCTTTAGCTTTAATTTTCAAAAGTTTAACTACAATGGGTCTGGGTATGGATTTCTTTAGGTTTATCATGTTGAGAGTTCAGTCAGCTTCTTGAATCTGTAGGATTATGTCTTTTGCAAATTTGGTAAGATTTAAGCCAATATTTCTTCAAATATTTTTTAAATTCCACATCCTGCCTCTGTCTAGCACTCTGATGCCTCAAATGTTATACCTTTTGTTATTGTCCCACAGGTCTCTGAGTCTAAGTTCACTTTTTCAATTTCTCTCCATTATTCAGACTACATAATTTCTACTGATCCATCTTGAAGTTCACCAGCTCTTTCCTCTGTTCTTTCCATTCTGCTATTTAGCCTAACCAGTAATTTTTAAATTTTGGTTAATGTATTTTTCAGTTCTAAGATTTTCATTTGATTCTTTATATTTTCTACTTATTTGCTGCAGTTTCTTATGTTTTCATTTGTTTCAAGAGAACTCATAATTGCTCACTGAGCAGTTTTACAAAAGCTGCTTTAAAATCCTTGTTGATGATTCCAACATTTGTGTCATTTCAAAGTTAGCCTCCGTTGATTGCCTTTTCTTGTTAGAGTTGAGTTTTTCCTGATTTTTTCATATGACAAGTAATTTGGGGCTGTAGGCTGGACATTTTAAGTACTATACTATCACACTCTAATTCCTACTTAAATCTTTTATTTTAGTGAATGGTCAACCTGTTTAGATTCTGAATGTGATCACAGGCTCACTTTTGTGGACTGTGATTCAAATGTCAATTTTGTTTATAAAGCCTCTCCAGTACTCCTTGGTTTTCTCACTTACATGTTACCTATATGACAGAACTCCACTCCCCATTATCCTCAGCATGGGCTTGAGTGGGGAGAAGCACTGCCTCATTTCAGCAGGGCAGGCATAGAAAATAGGGTAATATGCAGGGGAGCGGGGAGTTGTGGAAGTCAAAGTTCTACCCACAGGCTCAGTTGGGGAGGGTACCACCTTATTACTGCAAGGGGAGTGGAAATCAAAAGCTCCAACCACAGGGTCCTCTGTGGAGGAATGCTTCTTCCTTACTTCAGAGCATGGAAGAAAGTCGAGTTCTGCCTCAGAACTCTGCAGGGTAAGGTCACCATCTTGTTAATGCTGTGTAGTTGTGAAAGCCAGGGTCTCACCCACAGGCTCTGCTGAAGACAGTTGCCACCTTGTAAATTCTGGTGGGGTGGAAGTCAGTCCTCCCTACAGGCTCTACTGAGGAAGGGGACTACCTCATTACTGAGCAGGGAAGAGGAGAAGTCAGAGTTTGACCCACAGGCCCCACTGGAGGGGGACATCTCCTTGCTACTGCAGGTGGGGGAAGGGTGCGTGTGAGACAAAGCTCTGGTCATGGATACCGCTGCTGTAATGCCTGTTTGAGTGGGAAGGGGTACAGATTTTACTGTGATGTTCTCCTAGAGAATGGATGGGATAGGTTAGGATGTTTCTATCTTGCTGGGCCATCCTTTGGCTAGAGAGAACAGGCTTTCCTTGGCGCTATTTTTTTGTCTGCACTCATTAGCATTTCTAGGTTGTAGTCTTCTCTACAACCCAGGCCAAGATATATGGAAGGCAAGAAAAAAAGACAATCAGGGAACTCACTCAATCCTTGAGTCTCAAGGTCCTTAGTCAGTCCACCTTCTTTTCCCTAACTTTCAGAGTTTTCTGGTAGGTTATTTCATGAGTTTTGTCCAGGATTTTTGTGATTAGTAGGAGAAAAACAGAATGTGTTTATTCCATCTTGTTCAGAACCCAAACCCTGTCACTTATTTTCAGTCTATATTTTTTGTGTCCTATCACCCTCTACTCTCTAAGTTTCCAGAGGATATGAACTGAGGTTTTATTAACCTAGTAATTGTTGCTTGGCAAAAAGTATCATATATGACATATCCTTTAAGCTTATTAGCTGTAAGAAAATGTTGATACAGCTTCTAGGCCTTTACCCACCGTTAGGTTCACAATGTAACTCTGAAGTTTGTTCATTCATTTAATAAAGACCTGTTTTGTGAAAGCTTCTGGGGATACAGCAATGAGTAAGACAGCTAAAATCCTTGGTGTTATGGAACTTACATTCTATTGACTGGAATAGGATGGAGAGAACTGCAGGCATGTAAATAATGTGTTCTCTTCAGGTTGGACAAAACTCAAGACTACTATGTTTCAGTTAATATTAGGAACATACATTTGAAAAACTGTAGATTTCAGAAATCTATAAATTTGCAACTGGCACAAGTACAGTAATTTTTTCACTTGGTACAATTAACTTTAATGATCTAGTAAACTAGTTATAAACTACTTACCACATAGAGTTGTTTCCACAGACTGGCCCATTCTTGCAGAGTTGCTGTAACTTCAGTCACAATAGAATCTTCAAGTGGAACCACAGTTTCATACTGCCTAGAACCAGAGCCACAACAAACAGCCCCATTATCTTTGATAAAATACCAAAATACTGTCTACTGACCTTTTCAACACAGGTAAATCAAATTTAAATTCATGCAAATATAAAGAGAGGTATATCTAATTGAATACAGATTGTTTAGCAGTAATATACTGCAATAATATAAGTGAACTGAATTAAGGTAAACAAGTTTCCTCAACTTGTCCATTGAGGAATTCTGGGTCTCGTAGAGGAACTCTGATCCTGGAAACAGAAAGGTACTAGGTTTCTCTCCAATGGTGTCAGTCCCTGTGCTAACTGCCAAGGATTTAACAGTGAACAAAAATGGACAGGGTCCCTATCTTCAGAGAGCTCTTATTGTGGATAGGGAATTAGACAAATAATCACAACAGATATGGATAGCGATGCATCTAAAAAAGAAAACAAATTGTACTATCAGAGATTTTAGCTGGGGGACACGACTAAAGAAGAGAAGATCAGTGAAGTCTTCTCTGAAGAAATGGCAATGCCCAAAAGATGCAAAAAGGTCACGACAGAAAAGTATGCTGCGAGGGAGAGGTGTGGTGTCACCTGCAGAGGAAACAATATACAAGAAGTCACTGAGATGGTAAAGAATTTCACATATCTAAGAACTTAAAGAAGACTGGTATGACTGAGGCCAGCTCTCACAGGGCCTTTCCAAATGATACTAAAGATACCAGACCTTTTTTTTAAATTAATTTTTATTGGAGCATAGTTGCTTTACAAAGTCATGTTAGTTTCCACTGTACAGCAAAGTGAATCACCTATACATATACATATATCCCCTCTTTTTTGGATTTCCTTCCCATTTAGATCACCACAGGGCATTGAGAATGAATGAGACGATACTGAAAAGTTGTTCAAAGTAAGGGCATGACTTAATAATATTTTTATAATGTCTATGCCACTTTTGAGAGTTAATGAAATATTTTCTGGGACCAAAGATTTTATATACTGATATGCTGAGGTGGATGGAACCTATACTCCAATTTGTTAGCCAAAGAGAACATCATCCACTTGGAAGTAACAAAGGAAAATTCATTTCACAAATTCGCATTAAGTATCATTTCTCTACACAGCTGACAAACCACCACTGTGTTCAAAGGTGACAGTGTATTAATATGGAGCATCAATGAATATATGTTACTTGATTATGCTATACGGCTTTCTTTTTTATTTTGTGTGATTTATTCCAGCAGATTAAAAAAATCACCTTGGAATGATGCCAGAGCACTATCTATATTCATCAAATTTATAAGGTGAATTTTCAGTGCAAGGCTGAGATTTAAACTTGACACTATGGAAATAGAGAGACATGGGAGATGTTTTAAGAGTGCTGTGTTTTAGTAACATTAATGCAGAAATGCTGTATAGGATAAACTGGAATAAAATTTCTTGAAAGTTTCATCTACTGGGTCTCCAGCTACTTTAATCATTGAGACCTATGGGAAAATTACATTGTTCCTATTTTAAAGTTCTAAAACTTTGGACTCACCTCAATTTATACTAAACCAAGTCTATACTAATACTGATGTATTTTTCTTAGACTATAATATATAATCAGTATCCTGAAAATTCTTAAAATTCGGATACAGTGTTATTTATAAATACACTGTTCCACAGACCAAGTAGAATGCAGTCAGAACACTAAGAAAAATAACCAAATAAAGTGAATTAATAAGCAAATTTCCAAAGAAATTCTGGATTCATGCAGAGTAAAGAGTTTGTTAGAGGCATGAAACAAGATGGTGGAGTAGAAGGACACGCTCTCACTCCCTCTTGTGAGAACACCAGAATCACAATTAGCTGCTGGATAATCATCGACAGGAAGACACTGGAACTCACCAAAAAAGATTCCCCACATCCAAAGACAAGGAGAAGCCACAATGAGATGGTAGGAGGGGCGCAATCACAGCAAAATCAAATCCCATAACTGCTGGGTGGGTGACTCACAGACTGGAGAACACTTATACCACAGAAGTCCACCCACTGGAGTGAAGGTTCTGAGCTCCACGTCAGGCTTCCCAACCTGGGGGTCCGGCAATGGGAGGAGGAATTCCTAGAGAATCAGACTTTGAAGGCTAGAGGGATTTGACTGCAGGACTTCGACAGAACTGGGGGAAACAGAGACTCCACTCTTGGAGGGCACACACAAAGTAGTGTGCGCATCGAGACCCAGGGGAAGGAGCAGTGAATCCAGGGGAGACTGAACCACACCTACCTGCTAGTGTTGGAAGGTCTCCTGCAGAGGCAGGGGGTGGCTGTGGCTCACCGTGGGGACAAGATAACTGGCAGCAGAAGTTCTGGGAAGTACTCCTTGGTGTGAGCCCTCCCAGAGTCTGCCATTAGCCCCACCAAAGAGCCCAGGTAGGCTCCAGTGTTGGGTTGCCTCAGGCCAAACAACCAACAGGGAGGGAACCCAGCCCCACCCAACAGCAGTCAAGTGGATTAAAGTTTTACTGAGCTCTACCCACCAGAGCAACACCCAGCTCTACCCACCACCAGTCCCTCCCATCAGGAAACCTGCACAAGCCTCTTAGATAGCCTCATCCACCAGAGGGCAGACAGCAGAAGCAAGAAGAATTACAATCTGGCAGCCTGTGGAACAAAAACCACATTCACAAAAACATACACAAGATGAAAAGGCAGAGGGCTATGTACCAGATGAAGGAACAAGATAAAACACCAGAAAACAACTAAATGAAGTGGAGATAGGCAATCTTCCAGAAAAAGAATTCAGAATAATGATAGTGAAGAATATTTGAAGAGATTATAGTCGAAAACTTCCCTAACATGGGAAAGGAAATAGCCACCCAAGTCCAGGAAGCGCAGTAAGTCCCATACAGGATAAATCCAAGGAGAAACACGCCAAGACACATACTAATCAAACTGGCAAAAATTAAAGGCTAAGAAAAATTATTAAAAGCAATAAGGGAAAAACAACACATAACATACAACTGAACTCCCATAAGCTTAACAGCTGATTTCTCAGCAGAAACTCTACAAGCCAGAAGGGAGTGGCACAATATATTTAAAGTGATGAAAGGGAATAACCTACAACCAAGATTACTCTACCGGGCAAGGATCTCACTCAGATTCGATGGAGAAATCAAAAGCTTTACAGAAGAGCAAAAGCTAAGAGAATTCAGCACCACCAAACCAGCTCTACAACAAATACTAAAGGAACTTCTCTAAGTGGGAAATACAAGAGAAGGAAAGGACCTACAAAAACAAACCCAAAACAATTAACAAAATGGGCATAGGAACATACATATCGATAATTACCTTAAACGTGAATGGATTAAATGCTCCCACCAAAAGACACAGGTTTGCTGAATGGACACAAAAACAAGACCTATATATATGCTGTCTACCAGAGACCCACTTCAGACCTAGGGACACATACAGACTGAAAGTGAGGGGAT
>NC_041231.1:41444207-41445160 GCF_002837175.3 Physeter macrocephalus | reverse complement strand
AGATCACATCTTGGGTCACAAATCAAGCCTCAGTAAATTTAAGAAAACTGAAATCATATCAAGCATCTTTTCTGACCACAACGCTATGAGATTAGAAATGAACTACAGGGGAAAAAACGTAAAAAACACAAACACATGAAGGCTAAACACTACGTTACTAAATAACCAAGAGATCACTGAAGAAATCAAAGAGGAAATTAAAAAATACCTAGAGACAAATGACAATGAAAACACAACAATCCAAAACCTGGGGTGCAGCAAAAACAGTTCTAAGAGGAAAGTTTATAGCTATACAAGCCTACCTCAAGAAACAAAATAAGGGCTTCCCTGGTGGCGCAGTGGTTGAGAATCTGCCTGCCAATGCAGGGGACATGGGTTCAAGCCCTGGTCTGGGAAGATCCCACATGTCGCGGAGCAACTAAGCCTGTGAGCCACAACTACTGGGCCTGTGCGTCTGGAGCCTGTGCTCCGCAACAAACGAGGCCGCAATAGTGAGAGGCCCGCGCACCGCAATGAAGAGTGGCCCCCGCTTGCCGCAACTAGAGAAAGCCCTCGCACAGAAACGAAGACCCAATACAGCCAAAAATTAAAATTAATTAATTAATTAATTTTTTTAAAAAAAGAAACAAGAAAAATCTCAAATAAATAATCTAACCTTACACCTAAAGTAACTAGAGAAAAAAGAACAAACAAAACCCAAACTTAGCAGAATGAAAGAAATCATAAAGATCAGAGCAGAAATAAATGAAATAGAAACAAAGAAAACAATAGTAAAGATCAATAAAACTAAAAGCTGGTTCTTTGAGAAGATAAACAACATTGATAAACCATTAGCCATACTCATCAAGAAAAAGATGGCGAGGACTCAAATCATTAAAATTAGAAATGAAAAAGGAGAAGTTACAACAGACACCACAGAAATACAAAGCATTCTAAGAGACTACTACAAGCAA
>NC_041231.1:41443283-41443677 GCF_002837175.3 Physeter macrocephalus | reverse complement strand
TCATCTCAATAGATGTGGAAAAAGCTTTTGGCAAAATTCAACACCCATTTATGATAAAAACTCTCCAGAAAGTGGGCATAGAGGGAACCTACCTCAACAGAATAAAGGCCATATACGACAAACCCACTGCAAACATCAATCTCAATGGTGAAAAACTGAAAGCATTTCCTGTAAGATCAGGAACAAGACAAGGATGTCCACTCTCACCGATATTATTCAACATAGTTTTGGAAGTCCTAGCCTCGGCAATCAGAGAAGAAAAAGAAATAAAAGAAATACTAATTGGAAAAGAAGAGGTGAAACTGTCACTGTTTGCAGATGACATGATACTATACATAGAGAATCGTAAAGATGCCACCAGAAAACTACTAGAGCTAAACAATGAATCTGGTAA
>NC_041231.1:41432621-41442060 GCF_002837175.3 Physeter macrocephalus | reverse complement strand
TACAGCCACTATGGAGAACAGTATGGAGGTTCCTCAAGAAACTAAAAATAGAATTACCATATGATCCAGCAATCCCACTACTGGGCATATACCCAGTGAAAACCACAAGTCAAAAAGACACATGCACCCCAATGTTCATTGCAGCACTATTTACAATAGCCAGGTCATGGAAGCAACCTAAATGCCCATCGACAGACGAATGGATAAAGAAGATGTGGTACATATATACAATGGGATATTACTCAGCCATAAAAAGGAACGAAATTGGGTCATTTGTTGAGACGTGGATGGTTCTAGAGACTGTCATACAGAGTGAAGTAGGTCAGAAAGAGAAAAACAAATATCGTATACTAACGCATATATGTGGAACCTAGAAAAATGGTCCAGATTAACTGGTTTGCAGGGCAGAAACTGAGACACAGATGTAGAGAACAGAAGTATGGACACCAAGGGGGGAAAGCCGCAGGGGGGTGGGGGGGATGGTGTGATGAATTGGGCGATTGGGATTGACATGTATACACTGATGTGTATAAAACTGATGACTAATAACAACCTGTTGTATAAAAAAAAATAGAGAAAACCTATTAGGTTTATAGACGTGTGTGCAATTAAAAAATAATAAAACACTACTGTTACCTTGAAAAAAAAAAGAGTTTGCTAGAAATAAAATTTGGAAGTGAGAAGAGATGATCCTTTAATTCAATGTATACTGCACAGAAATGTAGCTGAGAGCATGATCATTAGGGTAAGATAACTTGGCCTCAATTCCTACTTTCCCTACTTCCTTGCCATGTGTTGGCAAAGGTATTTAACTCTCAAAGCCCTGCCCACCTCATGTGAAGTAAACGGATAATCCCATCTTCTAATCTGGAATTCCCAAGTGTGATATAATGGGTGTAAAATGTCAATTACAAAGCCCAGTATACAGAAGAGTTAATAAATGGCAGCTATTATTCACTCTTACTTAATCTTTTAATTTTCATTACTTACAAATTGCCAAAGCATATCTAAAATAAACAATGCCAAAATGAGTTAGATTTCATATTGTACTTTAAAAATATATTTCACAAAGACTCATTGTCCAAATAGCTCTATAAGTTCATGCTTCGACATATTTCCTAACCTCCCAATACCCAGCGGAGAAAATATGAAATAGAAAACCAAATATATTTCTGAACTCCAAAATAAAATTAACACCTCAATAGAGCAGCAACCGAACAGAAAAAAACAGAGCAGTGAACTAGGGTGAAATCACAGCACTTCTAGGCTCTGGAGTCAAAAGCTACTAGTGACATCTAGGAACTTAGATGTAGAGGGAGAACAGGGATGAAAAGTACTCCAAGTGAGAAGAGGATGAAGGCCTGATTCACTACTTGAAGCTCCCTGAAAGAAGGCCAACATGAAGCACAGCAAAAACTGCTACTGAACCTCACTTAAAACCACGGCTTTTAGAAACCTCTAGGGCTAAAGAGATTGGAGACTGAAGCAGTCCCCTCCTTCCTTCAGCCAAAGGTCAGGATCTGCCAAAAGTCCAATGTCACTGTGCGGAAGGAGACCTAAAATGTTATTGTAGGACTTGGTTCTACACTGGGGCCTTGGAAGCAGGTAGAGGTAACTACACAAGTACTAGACAGATGTGCTCAGGGGGAGAAAAGAAAGGAAGGGGAAAACAAAATCTCCCACTTCTGAAAACCAAAATTCTAAGATGTCCGAAGTCTTAAAAATAAAATGAAAATGCTTCTCAGGATTTTATAAGTCTGATAAACATTTTAAAATATTAACAATGCTTAGAGAAATGAGTAACTTCCATTTTTAAAAAAAGTATGAAATAAAAGCAAACATAAATAAAACAAGAGCCAATGGATGCAAAGTAACCAACTAGGAATTTTGCAAATGAAAAATATTGTCAAAATGTCCTTCTATGGCTGAATGGAATAATGAAATGTGATAGATATATATATAAAACATATAATGGAATATTACTGAATCTTTAAAAGGAATGAAAATTCAATACATGCTACAACATGAATGAGCTTTGAAAACACTATGCTAAGTGAAATAAGATAGACACAAAAGGACAAATATTGAATGATTCCATTTATATACAGACAGTAGAACAGAGGTTACCAGGGACTGGGAGAAAGAGGGAATGAAGAGTTACTGCTTAAGGTGTACAGAGTTTCTGTTTGGGATGAGGAAAAAGTTCTGGAGTTGAATACTGATGAAGGTTGCACAACACTGTGAATGTACTGAATGCCACTGACCTGTACACTTAAAAATGTTTAAAATGCTAAATTTTATGTTACTTATTTAAATGACAAAAAATACTAGCAGTGGGAAAAAACCCTCAAGACAAAGGACACATGTCAGACAGAACTCAAAAGAAAATCTAGCAAGATGTATAAAAGAGTACTTAAGAGATATGGGGATGAGGTGGAAGAACTCCAATCTAATCCTAACAGAAATCCCAGAAGAAGAGAGTGGCAGTGTTAGAGAAAATTGTGATTTTCTTTTCCTTAGCTGTCCTGCATTGTAACTCCCCTTCTATGTTTAAGAAAAACCCTAACATTGAGACAGAGCTGCCTTCCACTATACAAGTGGAAAATGATGGATACTTGACTTCTCAGCCTCCTTATGACTACAGTACTGGCTCATGACCTGGGGTCCATGCACCCCAGACTTAGAAAAGAAAACCAGGGACTTCTCTGGTGGTACAGTGGTTAAGAATCTGCCTGCCAATGCAGGGGACACGGGTTCAATCCCTGGTCTGGGAAGATCTCACATGCCGCAGAGCAACTAAGCCCATATGCCACAACTACTGACCCTGCGCTCCAGAGCCTGCGAGCCACAAATATGGAAGCCCGCACGCCATAACTACTGAAGCTCACGCGCCTAGAGCCCGTGCTCCACAAGAGAAGCCACTGCAATGAGAAGCCCGCACACTGCAACGAAGAGTAGCCCGTGCTTGCCACAACTAGAGAAAGCCTGGGTGGAGCAACAAAGACCCAAAGCAGCGAAAAAGAAAAAGAAAACCAATTATCCAAAGAAGCAAAGATTACAAAGAAACCAACATCTTGGCAGGTACATTCAGTTTCCAGAGGCAGATGTCCTATGGGAGCATCCAGTTTTGAGTTGGTGAGGGGAGGGGAAGAGGAAGAATTAAATACAGAAGTCAGGGTGTATCTCACTGAGAAGATTAGAGAAAAGACCTAAAGAAAGTAACAAAGTTAACCAGGCACAGTATTCAAGCACAGGAAACATCCTGAGCAAAAACCTTAAGGCAGGAACATACCTGATATGTTTGAATAAAATCAAGGAAGCCAGTGTAACTGAAGGTGACTGAGAAAAAGGGACAGCAGAAGAGGTCACAGGGGTGACAAGAAGCCACATCATAAAATCTTGTAAGCCTTTGTAAGAGCTTAGGTTTTTGCTTTGAGTGACATGCGAACCACTGGAAGGTTTTAAGCACAGGAGTAACATGATCTAACTTATATTTTAAAAACACCACTGGCAGCTATATTGAGAATAAACTGTAGGTGGGCATGGATAGAAGTGGGGAGAGCAGTTAGAAGGCACTGCAGTAACACAGGTAGGAAAGTGTAATCATAGAAAGTCCCTGCTTTTCATTCCATGTCAAGCTGTGACAATTTAGGACATAAGCTTGTCTTTCTCTAAGCTGTCTAATACTGTACAAAGCACAACTCTATCCCATAGTCCTTGAGATGATCACGTCCTTTGCACTGTTCTTTGACAGCAGACTCTCAATAACTCTCCCAATATTTCTTTAGTGGATGCCATTATAGATTCCCTTCTTATTCCCTCTCTCATCTATCCACTTTAAGGCCACAGATCCCCAACCATATGTGGTAAAGGTAATAACAAGGTTCCCAGAACACATGCAACAGAAATCCATAAAATTATAAGCAGAGTCTAACACTATCTTCTCAGCTCCATCCTGGGGGGAAAGTCTGAGGCTAAGTTTGAGGGAAGTTTGAAAAACAGACCAACAATGAGGTCTAAGGCAATTTTTTTTTAAAAAGACAGGTATAAAAGGATAACTTGGCCTACATGATCAAAAAGCAAGAGACTTTCTGAGTACTGCTGACCTACTGTTTCTCCCTTTACCTGTATACTAAACTAAGAGTTAAATAAATCTAGCAGACAAAGAATGGATAGATGAGACAATTTGATACTCTGTAATATCTAATTGGAAGGATAATCTCTAGTCAAGAAACCAGGGCTGCAAAAAGCTGAATGCTCACTTTACTGATGCTCTGTGTAAGAGTTAGAGCAATCTTCTCTTTCATCTTTAGTGTTCAAATAGCCAAAACCCATACTCTAGTTTTTGATCCTGATCATTGCTGAATTACAAGGTCAGTTGAATTTATGGCCTTTTATATATTTTAAGATAAAAATCAGGCTACTGACTTGGAAAAAATGGTAGAGATAGAGACACTGGATAACACAGAAGACCCTAAGTTTCGCTGCTACTAAACCTCCCTTTGCAGCAGAAAAAGGCCCTCCTTCTCTACTGTGATGAGGGTGTTCTTACCTTGCTTGAAGACTTTTAGATTGGCTCACCCAAATGAGCTGTCTTGCAAGGCAAGCCAGTTTTCATTATGCCCTATACCAACTATCCCCAGTGTTCCATGAAATCAATCAGTTTCCTTTCCTAGCCATCCCAAGATGAACGTGGTGTAAAAGATAGGAGTATTCACAAGCTCAGCTCCATGGACTTTTACTCATCGAGGCTAATCTGGTACTGTAACTGAGCAGGACCCTATGGGGCCTTCTCAGAACAGAATGCCTCCCTCCATCGCCCGCAATGTCCTCCACCTGCCTCTTGTCTATAGAAAAACTTCAGCCTCCTAGGACTTCCCCAAGTTCCAAAGAGTAAATTTAATCAGAGAAGTGAGAAAATACAGAAATAAAGGAAAACAGTCGAGCAAGACAAATTAATAATAATTTAGCCATTAAACAAAGTCAAGGACCTTTAGTTCCTCCTCAAATACTATAGATAATATTATGAGCCATGTCCTTTGTTTCAGATACTGAAACCCCCACCAGGTGGAAAAAGTTAACTATATACTGCTCACAAGCAGGTAGACCCCAGACCGGGTGGAACCAAAAGGCTGATGATATTGACTCCCAATTATCTCACCACCAACCAGTCAGCAGAAAATCCACAAGCTGATCACACACCCCACAACCTCCCTCCCTCACCCTGTCTTTAAAAACCTTACCCTGAAAGCCTTCAGGGAGTTCAGGACTTTTAAGCACTTGCTACCTGGACGCCTTGCTTGGTACCCTACAATAAATGCTGCACTTTCCTTCACCACAATCCAGAGTTAGCAGACTGGCTTAACTGCATGTGGGCAAGGAGACCAAAGTTTGTTTCAGTAACAGTACCATAACTGTTGAATCAGAACTGGCCAATAGAGACTTCCCTGGGGGTCCAGTGGATAAGACTCCGTGCTCCCAATGCAGGGGTCCCAGGTTCAATCCCTGGTTAGGGAACTAGATCCCACAGGCATGCTGCAACTAAGAGTTTGCATGCCACAACTAAAGATTCTGCATGCTGCAACTAATGATCCTGCATGCCGCAATTAAAAGATCCAGCACAGCCTAAATAAATAAATAAAATTTTTAAAAAAAGAACTGAGTAGCATTGAGTCTCTGATATGGTACCATACACCAGTGGATTAATTAGCCAACACCGATTGGCAGGTTCATTACAGTGGACTCCACTGATCATGAAAGGGATGGGATTTGAATTTTCTTTCTATGCCTGCTTTATTTCTGGCAATGGACCTTCCACAGACTACTGAATACCAGATTTGCCATCACATTAATATGTTTAAAACTACAATATGAAGAAGGAACTCACTTTAAAGTAAAAGAAGTAGAATAAGGAATTGATACTCACAGGAGTTACTGATATTACTAATTACTTCATCACCCAGAGCACTGGACTGTATAAAGCAAGAGAGAGAACTATAAGAGACTTTGTTATGCCACCTTTTTAAAGGCGCTATCCACATATTGTGATAACTGCTCTGAACCAGCAACCAATATAGAGTTATGTTTCTCCCACAGGCAGAATACATGGTTCAAAAAAGAAGAGATAGAGATGGAAGGGGCACTTCTCACTCTCAAACATGATGACTCACTTGTAAAATTTTAACTTCCCATCTCTGAGGACTCAGACTCTGCTAATACAGAATCCAATGAAGCATGAATATACCAGATGAGAACATTATTCAATTACAATGAATCTGAGATTACCATGAAGCCATTTCAGGTTTAGGTTCTTCCTTCCACTGGGCAAACAAAAAAAAGGCACTTTTGGTATTGGCTGGCATGATTAATTTGTACTAGTCCTCAAGAAGAAACAGGCTTGCTGCTATACAAAAGAAGTGGGGAAAAGTATAGATGCAACCAAAGGGATCCTCAAGGAACATCCTAATACTGCCATGCTCCGTGCTAAAAGTTAATGGAAGACTATAGCATCCTGAAACATACAGAACTACCAAGGGCTCAAATACCATTAGCTGAGGTACTAGCTAAAAAGATCATGAAATGGGTAGCAAAGATGGGAAGTTATTGATGCAACCTGCAACCAGGTAGAGAAACATGTCTATAACATCTACTATATATTACTCCACGCTGTATCATATATACTTATAAATTTTACTTCATTGATGTCTTCCCTCTTCCTTTCCACACTTACTTTTTTTTTAAACATCTTTATTGGAGTATAATTGCTCGACAATGGTGTGTTAGTTTCTGCTTTACAACAAAGTGAATCAGCTACACATATATCCCCATATCTCCTCCCTCTTGCATCTCCCTCCCACCCTCCCTATCCCACCTCTCTAGGTGGTCACAAAGCACTGAGCTGATCTCCCTGTGCTATGCGGCTGCTTCCCACTAGCTATCTATTTTACATTTGGTAGTGTATATATGTCCATGCCACTCTCTCACTTCGTCCCAGCTTACCCTTCCCCCTCCCCTGCATTTCTCTAATGATTAATGATGTTGAGCATTCTTTCATGTGTTTGTTGGCAATCTGTATATCTTCTTTGGAGAAATGTCTGTTTAGGTCTTCTGCCCATTTTTGGATTGGGTTGTTTGTTTTTTTGATATTGAGCTGCATGAGCTGCTTGTAAATTTTGGAGATTAATCCTCTGTCAGTTGCTTCATTTGCAAATATTTTCTCCCATTCTGAGGGTTTCCTTTTTGTCTTGTTTATGGTTTCCTTTCTGTGCAGAAGCTTTTAAGTTTCATTGCATCCCATTTGTTTACTTTTGTTTTTACTTTCATTTCTCTAGGAGGTGGGTCAAAAAGGATCTTGCTGTGATTTATGTCAGAGTGTTCTGCCTATGTTTTCCTCTAAGAGTTTTATAGTGTCTGGCCTCATATTTAGGTCTTTAATCCATTTTGAGTTTATTTTTGTGTATGGTATTAGGGAGTGCTCTAATTTCTTTCTTTTACATGTAGCTGTCCAGTTTTCCCAGCACCACTTATTGAAGAGACTGTCTTTTATCCATTGTATATTCTTGCCTCCTTTATCAAAAATAAGGTGACCATATGTGCATCACCACCTACTTTTAAAGGGTATAATGATGAGGTTTCATTTACACTACAATCCATATATTATAGAAGAGCAAAAGAGAAACATTATGAAACTATCCTCCATTTCTCTAGAAGGAAAAATATTCTAGATATCATCAATCTGGAAAGACATACTAAGGATAAAACCTTGTGTAATATAGCTAAAGCATTATATAGAGACAATTCTATAATCTCCAATTCTTGTATTAGAAAAGACTAAAAATAAATTCACTAAATGCCCAACTTAAAAACTGACAAAAATTTTAAATTTTTAAAAAATTTAAAAACCTAGAGATCAACAAAAAATAGAAAATGTTATTTATGAAAATTGATAAATACATTAACAAAACGGAAAACAATGAGAGACAAGAGTCTGGATCAGCATGTGAAAAGGCTGGTTCTTTGCAAAATCGTAACAGATAAACTTCAGAAAGACTGATGATGTGAAAATGAATTTTAAAAAGCACAGAAACAATATCAGTATAAAAGGAGGGACATAACCATAAATGCAGTCAAGATTTTAAAGTATACTAAGAAATACAATAAAAAACTTTATGACAAAAAATATGAAAATTGGGGGACTTCCCAGGTGGTGCAGCGGTTAAGAATCAGCCTGCCAGGGCTTCCCTGGTGGCACAATGATTAAGAATCTGCCTGCCAATGCAGGGGACATGGGTTCGAGCCCTGGTCTGGGAAGATCCCACATGCTGCGGAGCAACTAAGCCCATGAGCCACAACTACTGAGCCTGCACATCTGGAGCCTGTGCTCCGCAATGGTAGAGGCCGCGACAGTGAGAGGCCTGTGCACTGCAAAGAAGAGCGGCCCCCGCTCTCTATAACTGGAGAAAGGCCTCGCACAGAAACGAAGACCCAACACAGCCAAAAATAAATTAATAAATTAATAAATTTAAAAAAAAAAAAGAATCCACCTGCTAATGCAGGGGACATGGGTTAGAGCCCTGGTCCAGGAAGATCCCACATGCCATGGAGCAACTAAGCCCGTGTGCCACAACTACTGAGCCTACGCTCTAGAGCCTGCGAGCCACAACTACTGAGCCCGCATGCCACAACTACTGAAGCCCATGTGCCTAGAGCCTGTGCTCCACAATAAGAGAAGCCACCACAATGAGAAGCCCACATACTGCAACAAAGAGTAGCCCCTGCTCGTTGCAACTAGAGAAAACCTGCGTGCAGCAACAAAGACCCAATGCAGCCAAAAATAAATGAATAAATTTATAAATAAATAAATAAATATATAAATATATATATATATATATATATATGAAAATGGGGATGTAAACATTTCCTGGAAAATATAAGAGAACTGATGTTTTTAAGGTTTTCAATATATAAGATCATGCCATATGCAAAGAGAAACTATTTTACTTCTTCCTTCCCTATTTGGATGTCTTTTATTTTTTCTTTTTCAACTGCGCTAGCTAGGAATTCCAGTACTGTGTTAAATAGAACTAGAGAGAGTGGCATCCCCTTGTCTTATTCCTAACCATTGAGTATGAGGGTTAGCTATGGGCTTGTTATATATGGCCTTTATTATGGTGAAGCATAGTCTTTTTATATCTAATTTGTTAAGAGTTTTAAATATGAAGGCATGTTGTATTTTGCAAATGCCTTTTCTGCATCTATTGAGATAGTCATTGGATTCTATCATCCATTCTGTTAATATGATGTATCACATTTATTGATTTGCATATGTTAAACCATCCTTGCATCCCAGGGATAGATGCCACTTGATTTTTTTTTTTTTTTTTTTTTTTTTTGGTACACGGGCCTCTCACTGTTGTGGCCTCTCCCGTTGGGGAGTAAA
>NC_041231.1:41431226-41432479 GCF_002837175.3 Physeter macrocephalus | reverse complement strand
CGGACCGGGGCACGAACCCATGTCCCCTGCATCAGCAGGCGGACTCTCAACCACTACGCCACCAGGGAAGCCCTTGTTGAATGATTTTAATGTGCTGTTGAATTTGGTTTGCCAGGATTTTGTTGAGGACTCTGCATCTATGTTCATCAGAGATAATGGCCTATAATTCTTTTCATGTAGTATTCTTGTCTAGCTTTGATATCAGGGTAATACTGGCCTTATAAAATGAGTCTGGGAGTGTTCCCTCCTTTTCAACTTTTTGGAAGAGTTTGAGAAGGACTGGTATTATTTCTTTAAATGTCAAATAGCAATACAATAAAATTTGATGTTGAAAGGGGTACTGTTATGGGGTACTGAAGACATCCAATATTATTGTATTGCTGTCTATTTCTCCCTTCAGTTCTGTTAATACTTGCTATCTTTAGGTGCTCTGATGTTGGGTGACATATATTTACAACTGTTTTTTGCTCTTGATGAATTGACCCCTTTATCACTACATAATCACCTTCTTTGTTTGTCCTTATAGTTTTTGACTTAAAATCTATTTTGTCTGATATAAGAAAAGCTGTCATTGACATCTTTTGGCTTCCATTTGCATGGAATATCTTTTTCTTTTCCTCCGCTTTGAGCCCATGTTTACCCTTAAAGGTATACTGAGTCCCTTATAGGTAGCATATAGGGGGTCTTGTTTTTTATCCACCAGCCACCCTATGTCATTTGAATGGAGAATTTACTCCATATACATTTAAAGTAATTTTTGACAGGTAATGACTTACTAAAGCCATCTCACTAATCTTCTTCTGGCTCTTCTGTTGTTCCTTTGTTACTTTCTTCCTCTCTTGTTGACTTCCTTTGTGATTTGATGGATTTCTCTGGTGGTATGCTTTGATTCTTTTCTCTTTAACTCCTGTGTTTCTACTATAGGTGTTTGCTTTGTGGTTACAATGAGGCTTACATGAAACATCTTAAAGTTATAACAGCCTATTTTAGGCTGATAACTACTTAACATCAATTGCATATAAAAACTCTACACTTTCACTCCCCCCACTACATTTTATGTTTTTGACATCACAATTTACATTTTATACTGTGCATCCATTACAAATTATTGTAGCTATCATTATTTTGAATCCTTTTTTTTTTTTTTTTTTTTTTTTTTTTTTTTTTTTTTTTTGTGGGATGGCGGCCCCCTACTGTTGTGGCCTCTC
Source organism: Physeter macrocephalus (assembly GCF_002837175.3). Lineage (NCBI taxonomy): Eukaryota > Metazoa > Chordata > Mammalia > Artiodactyla > Physeteridae > Physeter > Physeter macrocephalus. The sequence continues at coordinate 41,431,271 of NC_041231.1, read as the reverse complement.
CTGTTGCGGAGCACAGGCTCCGGATGCACAGGCTCAGCGGCCATG
>NC_041231.1:41421807-41431161 GCF_002837175.3 Physeter macrocephalus | reverse complement strand
CGCGTCCCCTGCATCGGCAGGCGGACTCTCAACCACTGCGCCACCAGGGAAGCCCATTTTGAATACTTTTGTCTTTTCACATTTATACTAGAGTTGAGTGTTTCACACACCATTACAGTATTAGAGTATTCTGAATTTGACTATATACCTACCTTTACCAGTGTTTTATACTTTCATATGTTTTCATGTTATTAACTAGCATCCTTTGATTTCAGCTTAAAGAACACCCTTTAGCATTGCTTGTAAGGCCAATCTAGTAGATCTAATGGTTATGAACCCCACACAACTTTTGTTTTTCTAGGAAAGTCTTTATCTCTCCCTCACATCTGAAAGACAACTTTGCCAGGTAAAGTATTCCTGGTATTTTTTCCTTCAGCACTATGAATATATCACCCCTTCTCTCCTGGCTTGTTAGGCTTCTGCTGTGAAACCGCTGATAGCCTTATGGCTAAAAATACATATTTTAAATGAATGCTGATTTAATTAAATGGGTTTTTTTTTGCATCTATTATATTTATTTAATGTACTAAATCTACTGGGTGCACACAACACAACCTCTGCCATTCTGCCACTCTCCTGATGATCTGAATTTCAAGAGGAGCAACATAAACATGGAAAACAGTGTAAAACTTCAGGAGTAGCATCCTGAAGAGACTGTCCTCTAAGTCTTGCTATCCAGATTCACAGAGCTACTCCAGCTGCTATCCTTTCTGAAAACTAGGACCGTAGCTTTTCATTTAGAGCCTACCTGTTTTACATACTTAATGAAACTGCTCTCAATGTCTGCTAGCCATAGATAAGACAAACCTTGGGGCTATAAAAGATTCCAAGCTGCTGCTGTCCTGCGGTGCTCTCTGAACAGAGAATTCCCATCTTGTAACTGAGTGACATGATCTAGACACATGAGTCTCCTCTCTGCTACCCCTCTCCCCAAAGAGTTCAAGTACCCTTTCCCCCTTCTGGTTGTGGCCCTGCACTGCTGTCTCTGAAAGGTCTCCTTCTGTGACAGATTTCCTTTGCAACTTGTCAGAGCTCTGCCTAAATAAAGCTCATTATGTGCTACTACTATCTCATGGTCATGTCTTTTATCAGCCCTAAAATCCTCTAGTTTACTACAAATGTATAAGTTTTTCAGTGAAACTTTATAAAAAGTAGCAACAATACCTGAATCATTTTAAGAATGAGAAAACCCAGATATCAAGAAACACTTTAAAAGATAACTGAAAATATGAAAATTTTTAAAGTTCTCGTAAAAACATTCCCACAGATGGATTATTCAAGCAATTTCACTCCCTGTCAACCAAATAAAACAAGAAGTACTTCAGTACAAATGGTACAAGTTTTTCAAGAAGCAGATAATATACCCTGTGAAGCACTGAGAGCACAGTTATGCTCCCAAGTATGGCAGGATGCAACGAAGAAGGTACATGATAGAAACACAATTCATGTTCTCTGATTAAGAGGCCCTCAACTCCTGGTTAATATTTGCTAAGGTAGAGCCCCAAGTCCCAGTCCTGCTGATCTAACCAAGCACTGGGAAGATATCTAGGAGAAATTTGACCATTTTAATGCACAACACCACCCATGTAGTATTGCTATCTAAGATGCTTAAACTGACTCTAACCTTGAGGAAACAGACAAATACAAATTGAGGGACATTTTGCAAAACTGGCCTGGGCACTTCAACAAAGTCAATGCCATGAAAAGAAAAAAGAAAACCAAGACTGGAGAACTGTTCTAAATTAAAAGAGATTATGACATGACAATGATAAAATATAATATTTAATTCTTGATTGGATCCTGGACCACACCCCACCTGACCCCCAAAAAACCAACCAAATGAAAACAGCTATAAAGGACATTCATGGGACAATTAGGGAGACATCTGAATATGGACTATATATTTTATAGTACTATTATATCAATGTTACATTTCCTGAGTGTAATAATTATACTGTGATTATGTTAGAGAATGTACTTTTTCTTAAGATGTATATACTAAAATATTGAGCAGTTCCTGGGTTCCGGTATCCCCAACCTATTATCTTTTGTATTCCTAGACATTAGAGTGTAGAATGCTTTAATGCAGTGATTATTCTGGGTTATATCAGTATTTCCTGCTTTTTTTCTTTCACTCTTCAAATATGTGTCTAAAATTCCCTATATTAAATTCTATTTCATAAAGTGACTCATAAGTTTCTCTTTTCCTGACTAAACGCTAACTTACCAGAAGGATACTCTGATGCTAACTCAACCTCTGGTCAAAGACATAATTTCTAGTACCAAAAGCTACATAGACACTACCTTAAATTCTATATTTTAAAATGATTAATTTTAAAATACAAAATCACAATCTAATAATAATACATATTACTTTTAAAGATAAGACATGACAGTAAAGAATTTTTAAAAATCACCCAAAATCTGAACATGCAAAAACAACAAATGTTAACATTTTGATATATTTACATCTTGTCTCTCCTCTATTCAGAGATTGCTTTTGTTTCACAAATTTGTGACCAAACTACATACCCATTTTCTACACTGTCCTTTTATCCTTAGGTATGCCTTTACAGTTTTTTCAATTTCTATTTGCAGAAAGAGAAGATTTTAAAAGTCTCCCTCACTTTCACATACAGAAACAAAATGACAAGATTTATCACTAACTCCTATCCTCTCATCAAGGACTATTCTCAAAATAGTACATCATTTTTAAAAAACATGCTGCATGCATAATTGTTTTATAAAATTTGTAACAAATTACCTTTCCAGTATACAGGAAAAGAGATTAAAGTTGTCAGTATTTTAAGATAAAATTATGTCCTCAGAATTATATATGATAAAGCAGGTATATTTTTTGCAGGAAAACATGCCAATAGCATATTTTATACTATGAACCAAAAAGAAAACAGCCTTCCTCTGCAAACAATAAAAATTATAAATAAATTTAGCAAAGCCAACTACTCACCCCCTATTACTGACAATTGCTTTTTTCAAATGAATGTAATTTGCAGGAAAGATCCCCTGTAAAAGAGAAAAGATTTCCCATTAGAAAAAGTAATTTGTGATTAACATCTCATATAGACTAAAACAGCAGCCAGATTTCAGTATGGAACTACTCTATCAACAACACAGTAGATCTTTTAATATAGCAACCACTTTACATATTAATTAAGAATACAGGGCTTCCCTGGTGGCGCAGTGGTTGAGAGTCCGCCTGCCGATGCAGGGGACGCGGGTTCGTGCCCCGGTCCGGGAGGATCCCACGTGCCGCGGAGCGGCTGGGCCTGTGGGCCATGGCCGCTGGGCCTGCGTGTCCGGAGCCTGTGCTCCGCAACGGGAGGCCACAACAGTGAGAGGCCCGCGAACCGCAACAAAAAAAAAAAAAAAAAAAAAAAAGAGTACAAAGTTGCACAAACTATACTGAACAGGAATTTCACTGTCATTTGCAATCAGAGTCTATCCTCAGGGAAAAAACAACTGTGATGTTAAGCAACCACCAAAAAACAATTTTTTTTAAGTTTTAGAAATATTCCATCAAATCACTCTTAGGATATAAACTTAACGTACAGAGCTTGACATGCATCTACAAAACGACATCATCATCTAACCAACAATTTACAGATTATCCAGCTCTGAGCTAGAGAAAGAATTCTCACATTCTGGGTAACATTTGTATTCACAAGAATAAATCAATTTGGGAGCTTCTATAAATATTTCTTCTTTTACTCTTTCCAAATGGTTTCCACTTTGGTATCTGCCATAATTTGATTTCAATTCCTAAGGGATAAAAAATGTATTTTGTTTTAGAAAACAAATAAGTTTTCCAATCAATGTTTCACTCTTTTTCCTGATGTATAAAACTCCCTTCAAATAAAACACAGATGGCCTATTTTTTAAATACTCTTTGGCCCACACCATTATCAGTAATAAACTCAATCTATACCACACAAACCCATCTGCAGCTGGACTACAGTAATGCATTTTACAGTTTTCAGTGTACAGATCTTTCACCTCCTTGGTTAAATTTATTCCTAAGTATTTGATTATTCTGATGCTACTGTGAATGGGATTGTTTCCTTTATTTCTTTTTCAGATATTTCATTGATAGTGCATAAAAACACAACTAAATTCTCTGTGTTCATTTTATATCCTGCAATTTTACTGAATTTATTGATTAGTTCTGTTTCTTGGGGGAATCTTTAGGATTTTCTATATATCATATCATATGCAAACAAATAAAATTTTACTTCTTTACTCATTTTGATGCCTTTTATTTCCTTTTCTTACCTGACTGCTCTAGCTAGGACTTCCAGTACTATGTTGAATAGGAGTGGTGAGAGTGGGCACCCTTGTCTTGTTCCTCATCTTAGAGGAAAAGTTTTCAACTTTCACCACTGAGTATGACATTAGCTGTGGGCTTATCACATATGGTCTTTATTAGGTTGAGGTGTGTTCCTTCTAAACCCAATTTGTTTTCAGTTTTATTCATGTAAGGATGTATTTTGTCAAAAAACTTTGCATATATTGAGATGATCATATGATTTTTATCTTTCATTCTATTGATGCAGTATAGCACACTCACCGATTTGTGAATGTTGAACCATCCTTGCATCCCTTGCATTAATCCCACTTAATCATGGTGTATGACCCTTTTCATATGCTATTAAAACTGCTAATTTTTTTTTTTTTTTTTTTTTTGCGTTACGCGGGCCTCTCACAGTTGTGGCCTCTCCCGTTGCGGAGCACAGGCTCGGGAAGCGCAGGCTCAGTGGCCATGACTCACGGGCCCAGCTGCTCCGCGGCACGTGGGATCTTCCCAGACCGGGGCACGAACCTGTGTCCCCTGCATCGGCAGGCGGACTCTCAACCACTGCGCCACCAGGGAAACCCAAACTGCTAATATTTTGTTGAGAGTTTTTGCATCTATATTCATCAGGAGTAATGACCTGTATTTTTCTTTTCCTACACTGTCCTTATGTGGCTTTGGTATCAGAGTAATGCTAGCCTCATGAAATGAATCTGAAAGTGTTCCCTCCTCTTCAATTTTTGGAATAGTTTGAGAAGGACTGGTGTTAATTCTTCTTTAAAGTTTAGTAGAATTCCCCAGTGAAGTCATCTGGCCCTGAACTTTTCTTTGTTGGGAGGTTTTTTATTACTGATTCAATCTCCTTACTGATTATTGGACTATTCAGATGTTCTATTTCCTCGTGATTCATTCTGGATAGGTTGGTAAGTTTCTAGGAATTTATCCATTTCTTCTAGGTGGTCCAATTTGTTAGCATACGATTGTCATAGTAGTCTCTTATGATCCTCTGTATTTCTGTGGTATCATTTTCAATGTCTCCTCTTTCATTTCTCATTTTGAGTCTTTTTTTTTCCTCAGTCAATTTTGTTTATCTTTTAAAAGAACCAGCTCTTAGTTACATTGATCTTTTCTCTTGTTTTTTGGTCTCTTTTTCATTTATTTTCACCCTGATCTTTGTTATTTCCTTGATTCTGCTAAATTTGGGCATAGTTTCTTCTTCTTTTTTCTAGTTTCTTCAGATGTAATGTAAGGTCGTTTATTTAACATCTTTTTTTTTGTCTTACTCTAGGCATTTATCACTATAAACTTCCCTCTTCAAACTGCTTTTGCAGTATCCCACAGGTTTTGGCATACTGTGTTTCTGTTTTCACTTGTGTAGAGATTTCTTTTTAATCTCTTCTCTGGTCCATTCGTTGTTCAGAATGTGTTAATTTTCATATATTTGTGAATTTTCCAGTTTTCTTGCTGTTACTGATTTCTAGTTTCATACCGCTGTGGTCAGAAAAGATACATGGTATGATTTCAATCTTCTTAAGTTTGCTAAAGCCTTGTTATATGACCTATTCTAAAGAATGTTCCATTTACAATTGAGAAGAACATGTACTCTGCTGCTGATGGACTGAATATTCTATATATGTCTGTTAATTATATTTGGTCTAAAATATAGTTCAAGTCCAACATTTCCTTGTTGATTTTCTGTCTGGATGATCTATCCAGTGCTGAAAATGGGGTGCTGAAGGCCCCTATTATTATTGTATTGTTATCTACTTCTCCCTTCAAATCTATTAGTATTTGCTTAATATATGTAAGGGCTCCATTTTGGGTGAACATATATTTATGATTGTTATACCTTCTTGATAAATTGACCCCTTTATCATTATGTAATGACTTTCTTTGTCTCTAGGTCATTTTTGGCTTAAAGTCTATTTATCTGATATAAGTATTGCTCCCTGGGCTCTCTATTAGTTTCCCCTTGCACGAAATATCTTTTTCAATACGTTAACTTTCAACCTACATGTGTCCTTAAAGCTGAAATAAGTCTCTCGTAGGCAGCATGTAGTTGGGTCTTGTTTTTTTTAATACATCAAGCCACTCTAGGCCTTATGATTGGAGAATTCAATCCATTTACATTTAGAGTAATTATTGATAGGTAAAGACTTACTAATGCCATCTTATTAATTGTTTCTGGCTGTTTTATAGTTCCCTTATTCCCTTCTTCCTTTCTTGCTGCCTTCCTTTGTGAATTTATGATTCTTCCACAGTGGTATGCTTTGATTCCCATAACTTTATCTTTTGGGAATCTACTGTAGATTTTTGCTTTGTGGTTACCATGGACATCAAGGCCACCAGTAATGCATTTTATATATTGGCTCATAATAAACTATAACCTATGCCAACAGAGAAATCTAATATGTGAAAATATGGGATTGAAAATAGGATAAAACACATGACCACATATAACCAAACCTAAATAATGACAACTGGTTATCTGTAAGGGAAGAATTAATAGTAAAAAGTTTAAAACACACAGAATTAGCATATACTTCTAAGAAGATGGAAGAAGACATATTTTTCACTATTCCTCCTGCTAAGTACAATGTAAAACTCTGGACATTATATATATAACATGCATATGGATACACAAAATATACATAAAAATATACATCATATGTCATATATATAACATGTGTGTCATATATATATATATGGACATAAAAGTATTTTTAAAAACTGGAAGACTCTGAAAGGTGAAGAGAAGAAGGCAAACCAACTGGGGTTGAGACGCAAGAAATAGCACAGTGGTGAACTCCCTAGCTTTTCTTTTGCCTTATGTATCCACTACTTAAAGCTAAAAAAGCTGGAGACCTGGAAACACCAAAAGGCGCAAACAAAAAAAGACCCCAAAAAACCCTGCTCCTTCTAGTTTAAGAACCAGGAAAGGATCCACCTATCAAAACAAAAAACTTTTCAATAACAACCGCTATATTGCTTCCAAATACCACCCCAAAAAAGCAATGGCCCAACTCCCACCCACACAAGCAAGGTCAATAGGAGGGACTGAACTTTGACCCTCATCAGGCTGTAATGAGGCACCCAAACTGGTACAGTATCAGAGAAAACCAAGTTGGGAGCCAAGACCTTCTATGCCAGTAGGCAATAATAAGCCACCAGCACTCTGGCAGTGAAGACTACTTGGGGGCACCTGAACTTCCACCCCTAACAAGTATTAATGAGATTCCCTCCATCACCCTGTTGTGCTGGTATAAGAAGAGGCCAAGGGGAGAGCTGAAACTTTCACCATCACTCAGAAATAACAAGACCACCACCCTCCTCCTGGTGTCATTGAAGGCCACATGGGGAGCAGTAAGGAAGTACTACAATGCCTTCCAACCAGTGAATAATCAGTGGAACACTAGTAGGAAGCTGGAATTCCCACACAAGGAAAAACAAGGAGCCTTCACCCTTTGGTGTCAATAGAGGCTGAGTGGGAAACATGGGATTCAAACCCCCTTGGCAGTAATGAGGTAAAACCCCTCTTCCCTCTGCAGAAGCACTGTCACAAAAAGCCAGGTAAAATTGAAGGTTTAAATAAAATGCAGAGTCTCATACCATAATACCCAAAGGTCCAGGCTTCAGTTGAAAATCACTCATCATACCAAGAACCAGGAATCAAAGGGCATCAAAGGGACATGGATCCTACTAACTACTTCATGGACTCCATCAGGAAGCCTGTCCACGAGCCAATGGAGATGCCTCACACCTGCAGATCTTCCCAACTGGCCCATGAGCATCCCCAATGCTCTGCACACTCCATCACACTCCCTAACTCTGTGGCCAGTTCCCTGGGCACACCACCAAGGGTGGCAATGAGTGCAAGCCTTTGTACATGGCTACTAAGCACATGCAGAAAGCCATTCAATTCTGCAGAATTGGGAGAAAGCACATAAACTTAAGCATGCAGCACCACCCTAGGTGAAGCAAACAAGAGACTGGCAGCAACCAGCCTAACTTTGTAAGATTGAGAAAAAGCATACAATCTTAGAAATTCCACCCCAAAACAGAGAACAAGAAGTGTGGAGTAGGTGCATACATAGCAAAGGTCTAAGAAAGCCTCAGAATAACCAGCAGGGCTGACAGAAGATACTTCTCTACCAAAGAGAGTCAGTAAAAATGGAGGAGGTGACTGCTTCTTCAAACGGAAAGACAGCAATGCAAGACTTCAAGGAACATGAAAAATAAAGGAAACATGATACCATAAAAAGGGCACACAACAATTTTCCAGTAACCAACTCCAAAGAAATGAATCTGTGATGTGTCCAATAAAAAAGTCAAAATAGTTGTTTTAAGAAAGCTCAACAAACTATAAGAAAACACAGAAAGATCATTCAATGAAATCAAGGAAACAATACACAAATAAGAAGTTTAAAAGATGCACAGAAATCATAAAAAAGAACCAAACAGAAATTCTGGAACTGAAAATTACAATGAATTGAATGAAAACTGCAATAGAGAATGTCAACAGCCAACTTGATCAAAAAGAAGAAAAACTTAGTGAGATTGAACACAGGAACCTTGAGATCATCCAGTCAGAAGAGAACAAAAGAAAAAAAATTTTTAAGAGCAAAAAAAGTCCATATGAATTACAGAATACCATAAGGGGAAGCAATCTATGTAATTGCAGTTCCAGAAAGACAAGGGAGGGAGAAAGGGTTAGAGGGCTTATTTAAAGAAATAATGGCTGAGAACGTCCCGAATCTTGGGAGATTTGGACATCCAAGTTCACGAAGCTAGGTCTCCAATAACATTCAACCCAAAAAGGTCAATTCCAAGACACGTTATAATAAAACTGACTCAAATCCAAGACAAAGAGAATTTCAAAAGCAGCAAGAGGGCTTCCCTGATGGCGCAGTGGTTGCGCGTCCGCCTGCCGATGCAGGGGAACCGGGTTCGCGCCCCGGTCTGGGAGGATCCCACATGCCGCGGAGCGGCTGGGCCCGTGAGCCATGGCCGCTGGGCCTGCGCGTCCGGAGCCTGTGCTCCGCAAC
>NC_041231.1:41412507-41421783 GCF_002837175.3 Physeter macrocephalus | reverse complement strand
CGCTGAGCCTGCGCGTCCGGAGCCTGTGCTCCGCAATGGGAGAGGCCGCAGCAGAGGGAGGCCCGCATGCCACAAAAAAAAAAAAAAGCAGCAAGAGAAAAAAAGGTTTGTAACTTATCAGGTAAACCCAATAAGGCTATCAGTAGTACTCAGCAGATATGCCAGGCAAGGAAACAGTGGAATAATACATTCAAAGTACTGAAAGAAAAAAATTGCCAACTAAGAATACTGGCAAAGATGTCTTTCAAAATTGGAGAAATGACTTTCCAAGACAAACAAAAACTGAAAGAGTTCATCACCACTAAACCTGCCTTATAAGAAATGATGAAAGGAATTCTTCATCTGAAATGAAAGGACATAATTAGTAACATCAAAGCATGTGAAAATACAAAACACAGTGATAAAGATAAATATATAGTTAAATTCAGAATACTCTAATACTGTAATATGGCAACATATTAATCAATTAACTAGGGGGCTTCCCTGGTGGCGCAGTGGTGGAGAATCCGCCTGCCAATGCAGGGGACATGAGTTCGAGTCCTGGTCCGGGAAGATCCCACATACCATGGAGCAACTAAGCCCATGCGCCACAACTACTTGAGCCTGCGCTCTAGAGCCTGCAAGCCACAACTACTGAAGCCCATGTGCCTAGAGCCTGTGCTCCACAACAAAAGAAGCCACCACAGTGAGAAGCCTGCACACCGCAACAAAGAGTAGTCCCTGCTCACCGCAACCAGAGAAAAGCCCATGCGCAGCAACAAAGACCCAATGCAGCCAAAAATTAAATTAAATTAATCAATTTACTATAAAGGTTAAAAGACAAAAGAATTTAAAATAACTATACCTACAACAATTTGTCAATAGATATATAAGAAGATGTAGATTGTGACATAAATATAAAATGTGGAAAAGAGGAATAAAAGGGAAGAGTTTTTATATGAGTTTGACGTTAAGATGTTATCAGTGTAATAAAACAGGCTGTTGTAAGACAACTTATGTAAACTTCATGGTAACAATAAAGAAAAATCTGCAGTAATACACAAAAGGATGGCATTAGTAAATGAATTAAATTCACCAATCAAAAGGCATACAATCACTGAATGGATTTAAAAATATAACCCACCTATATGCTGCCTACAAGAAATTCAACTCACCATTAAGAATAAACATAGGCTCAAAATGAAGAAACAGAAAATGATATTCCATGCAAATGTAAATCAAAAGAGAGCAGGGGTAGCTAGACCTATATCAGACAAAACAGACTTCAAGTCAAAAACCGGACAGCATAAAGAATGATTATTTAATGACCAAGGGGTTAATTCATCATGAGAATATAAAAACTGTAAATACATATGCACCAAACAACAGAGCACCTAAATATATTAAATACTAACAGAGCTGAAGGGAGAAATAGACAACAATATAAAAACAGTAAGGGATTTCAATACACACTTTCAACAATGGATGGACCTTAAGACCAGGAAATCAGTAAGAAATCATCAGACTTAAATTATACTTTAAACCAAATGATCAGAAATACACAGAACATTCTATTCAACAGCAGCATTCTTCTCCTGCACACATGGAATATTCTCCAGGAGAGATAACATGTTAGGTCACAAAGCAAGCTCAAGTCTTAACAAACTCAAAAAACTGAAATTATATCTTTTCTAACAACAATAATATGAAACTAGAAATAAATAACAGGAAGAAAACTGGAATATAAACAAATATGTAGAAATGAAACCACACCATCCTGAAAAACCGATGTATCAAAGCAGGAATCAAAAGAGAAATCAGCCTGTGTCCTCTAAGATGGGCGGATAGTACTTCCCTCAGGGTCCATTCATGAGGAGGGCAACAGACATGTCTATGGCAGGCGTAGCAGTAACTCTTAGCATGTGGCCTGTCTCTGGTTGGGTTGTAAATCCAGAAGGCAGGACTAAGACTGTATTCCTCACAGTCACATTGGGACAAAGCAGAAACTAACTGTTTGCATCTGAAACCATCTTACCCAGCAGCCCCCAGGCAGGTTTACCTTAACATCATTCTTCCTGTTCCCCGTCCTGCTCAGGGCTCCAGAGAGGTAGGTCCCAGGGCTTCCACCGATCACCCGCTCCTGGGAGTTTTTTGTAAACTCCACTTACTGCTTTTAAAATTGTGTGACCAGTTCAACCATGTAGGAAACAATCCTGAAGTCCACCACCACGTAATCACTGTTGATGCTGTGACACTGTATTTTTCTAAAATGCACATGTGTGTTTGTGTGTGTTTTTTAAAACAGGTGTCCAACTGTATGTACGGTTTCTATCCAGCTCTTTTCACTTAACATGTGAATTTCTGTATCATTAAATATTTTTGAGAATGTGAAAAAAAGAGAAATCAAAAAATAACTTTACACAAGTAAAAGTGGAAACACAACATATGAAAATTTATGGGATGCATAAAAAGCATTTCTAAGATGAAAGTTTACAGTGATAAATGCCTACATTAAGAAAAAAGGAAAAACCTCAAAAAACAACCTAACTTTATATCTCAAGGAAATAAAAAAAAAGAACAAATTAAGCCCAAAGCTAGCAAAAAAGATCAGAGGAGAATAAATGATAACAAACATAAACATAAAATAAACTTTAAAAAACAGAAAAGATCAAAGAAATTAAGACCTAGCTTTTTGAAAAAATAAACAAAATTGAAAAACCTTTAACTAGACAAAGAAAAAAAAGAATCAAATAAATAAAATTGAAAATGAAAGAGGAGACACTACAACTGATACAACAAAAATACAAAGGATTGTAAGAGACTACTATGAACAATCATACATCCACAAACTGGATGACCTAGAAGAAATGGATAAATTCCTAGAAACATACACCCTACCAAGACTGAATCATAAAGGCAGAGAAAATCTGAACAAATCAATTACAAATAAGGAGAGTGAATCGGTAATTTAAAACCTCTCAACAAAGAAAAGTCCAGTACCAGATGGTTTTACTGGTGAGTTCTACAAAGATTTAAAGAAGAATTAATACCAATTCTTCTCAGAGTCATCCAAAATAACTTAATAAAAGGGAACAATTCCAACTCATTTTACAAAGCCAGCATTACCTTGATATCAAAACCAGACAAGGACACCACAAGAAAAGAAAATTACAGGTCAATATTCTGATGAACATAGATGCAAAAAAATTCTCAACAAAATATAAGCAAATCAATTTCAACGTGACATTCAAAGAATCAAACACTGTTATTAAGTTGGATTTATCAGTCAAATGCAATGATAGTTCCAAGTATGCAAATCAATAAGAAGGATACACCATGTTAACAAAATGAAGGATAAAATCATATGATCATCTCAATAAATGAGGAAAAAGCATCTGACAAACTCAACATTTCCCTGATTATTAGTGATGCTGTGCCTGCTAGCCATCTGCATTTCCTCTTTGGAAAAATGTCTATTCAGTTCTTCTGCCAATTTTTTAATCGGATTTCTTTTTTAATGTTGAGTTGTATAAGCTATTTATATATGTTAGATATTAACCCCTTATCAGTCATATCACTTGCAAATATCTTCTCCCATGCAGTAAGGTATCTTTTCATTTTGTTGATGGTTTCCTTTGCTGTGCAAAAGCTCTGAAGTTTAATTAGGTCCCATTTGTTTATTTTTGCTTTTGTTTCCTTTGTTTTAGGAGACAGATCCAAAAAAATATTACTGCAATGTATGTCTAAGAGTGTTCTGCCTATGTTTTCCTCTAGGAGTTTTAATAGTATCCAGTCTTACATTTAATCCATTTTGAGTTTATTTTTGTATAAGATGTTAGAGAATGTTCTTATTTCATTTTTTACATGGAGCTGTCCAGTTTTCTCTGCACTAACTACTGAAGAGACTGTGTTTTCTCCATTGTATACTCTTGTCTTCTTTATCGTAGATTAACTGACCATAAGTGTGTGGGTTTACTTCTGGGCTCTCTATTCTGTTCCACTGATCTATGTGTCTGTTTTTGTGCCAGTACCATATTATTTTGATTACTGCAGCTTTGTAGTATAGCCTTAAGTCAGGGACCATGATCCCTCCAGCTCTATTCTTCTTTTTCAAGATTGTTTTGGCTATTCAGGGTCTTTTGTGTTTCCATACAAAGTTTAAATTTATCTGTTCTAGTTCTGTAAAAAATGCCATTGGTATTTTGATAGGGATTGCATTCAATCTCTAGACTGCCTTGGGTAGTACAGTCATTTTAACAATATTAATTCTCCCAATCCAAGAACATGGTATATATCTTTCCATCTGTTTGTGTCATCTTCAATTTCTTTTATCAGTGTCATACAGTTTTCTGAGCATGGGTCTTTTACCTCCTTGGGTAGGTTTATTCCTAGGTGTTTTATTCTTTTTGAAGCAATGGTAAATGGGATTGTCTCCTTAATTTCTCTTTCTGATAGCTTGTTGTTAGAGTATAAAAATGCAACACATTTCTGTATATTAATTTTGTATCCTGCAACTTTACGAAGTTCATTGACGAGCTCTAGTAGTTTTCTGGTGGCATCTTTAGGATTTTCTATGCATAGTATCATGTCATTGGCAAATAGTGACAGTTTTACTTCTGCCTTTCCAATCTGGACTCCTTTTATTACTTTTTCTTCTCTGACTGCTGTGGCTAAGACTTCCAAAACTCCATTGAATAAAAGTGGTGAGAATGGGGCTTCCCTGGTGGTGCAGTGGTTGAGAGTCCGCCTGCCAATGCAGGGGACACGGGTTCGTGCCCCAGTCCGGGAGGATCCCACATGTCGCGGAGCAGCTGGGCCCGTGGGCCATGGCCGCTGGGCCTGCGCGTCCGGAGCCTGTGCTCCGCAACGGAAGAGGCCACAACAGTAAGAGGTCCGCGTACCGCAAAAAAAAAAAAAAAAAAAGTGGTGAGAATGGACATCTTTGTCTTGTTCCTGATCTTAGAGATAATGCTTTCAGCTTTTCACCATTAAGTATGAAGTTAGCTGTGGGTCTGTCATATATGGCCTTTATTATGTTGAGGTATATTCCCTCTATGCCCACTTTATGGAGAGTGTCTATCATAAATGATGTTGAACTTTATCAAAAGCTTTTTTCTGCCTCTACTGAGATGATCATATGGTTTTTATTCTTCAATTTGTTAATGTGGTGCATCACACTGATTGACTTGCAGATACTGAAAAATCCCTGCATCCCTGGGATAAATCCCACTTGATCATGGTGTATATCCTCTTAATGTATTGTTGGAGTCAGTTTGTTAATATTTTGTTGAGGATTTTTGCATTAATGTTCATCAGTGACACTGGCCTGTAATTTTCCTCTTTTATGATATCTTTGCCTGGTTTTGATATCAGGGTGACGCTGGTCTCATAGAATGAGTTTAGAAGTGTTCCTTCCTCTGCAATTTTTTGAAGTATCAGAAGGATGGGTGTTAACTCTTCTCTAAATGTTTGGTAGAATTCACCTGCGAAGCTATCTGGTCCTGGACTTTTGTTTGTTGGGAGTTTTTAAATAACTGATTCAATTTCATTACTGGTAATTGGTCTGTTCATTAGAAAATATGAAATAGAAATTTTTCTTCCTGGTTCAGTCTTAGGAGATTGTATCTTTCTAAGAATGTGTCCACTTCTATGTTGTCCATTTTATTGGCATACGGTAGTTCATAGCAGTCTCTTATGATCCTTTGTATTTCTGTGGTGTCAGTTGTAACTTCTCCTTTTTTATTTCTGATTTCATCGATTTGGGCCCTCCCTTTTTTTCCTGAGAGTCTGGCTAAATGTTCATTTATTTTGTTTATCTTTTCAAAGAACCAGCTTTTAGTTCACTGATGTTTTCTACTGTTTTTTTAGTCTCTATTTCATTTATTTCTGCTCTGATCTTTATGATTTCTTTCCTTCTACTAACTCTGGGTTTTGTTTGTTCTTCTTTTTCTGGTTGCTTGAGGTGCAAGGTTAGGTTGTTTATTTGAGATTTTTCTTATTTCCTAAGGTAAGCTTGTATCGCTACAAACCTCCTTCTTAGAACTGCTTTTGCTGCAGCCCATGGGTTCTGGATCATCCTGTTTCGTTTTCATTTGTCTCTATGTATTTTTTTATTTCCTCTTTGATTTCTTCAGTGATCCACTGGTTGTTCAGTAGCATATTGTTTAACCTCCTGCATTTGTGTTTTTCTGCAGTTTTTTCTTGTAGTTGATTTCTAGTCTCATAGCATTGTGGTCGGAAAAGATGCTCGATGTGATTTCAATTTTCTTAAATTTACTGAGGCTTGTTTTGTGGCCTAGCATGTGACCTATCTTGGAGAATGTTCCATGTGCACTTGAAAAAAATGTGGATTCTGCTGCTTTCAGTCCCATCTTAATTCTTGACAAACAATTTCTGTAACCTTGTGGGTCTTGCCTTCATAAGCTTCCCCCATTTTGTAGTCCAGTGGAATACAATTCAAGTGCTGTCTTGGATTTATGCTTCCTGGGCTGCAGTCCTAACAAACCCCAAATAAACTTTTTTTTTTTTTTGGCCTCAACCAGGTCTCCATTCTTGGAATTCTTGGTTAATGATATCCTAGTTTTGATATGGTACCATAGTTTTCTAAGACGTTATCAATAAAGGAAACCAGGCAAAGGGTACACTGGATCTGTTTATATTATTTATTATAAGTGCACATAAATCTTTAATCATCTCAAAAATATAAAGTATAATGATGGAAGAAATTTTTGCATATTGGGGTATGGTGAAGCCATTCTGGCTTATACATGATTTGGCCTGAACTTTATGTCAACTAGAACAGCCTGGCTTACAGTCTGTCAAACATACATTGCATATCTGCTTTCACCATTAAAGAAAAGAATGCATTATCTAGAAGTAAAAAGAATGTTCACTTTGAAGATAGGGATAAATGCCTCCCTTCCTATGACACCAATGCTAGTACTGCTCCAAAGATAAGGTTTTCCTCCCAGATGCCAAGGTCATACTGACTCACTGTGTACGAGCTAATCTGTCTCTTTTGAAACCTTGAAGGAATGGAGCCCTGTCATGTTTGATGATGTTCTTTGTTCTTACAAGATATAAAACTGTGCTGAAAACCGTGCTTCTCTGGAGTGCTTTGGTGGAGGCTGCACTCCAGGCTGGTCCTCAGCTTGGCTCGAATAAAACTCTCTTCTATTCCTTATGATAGATTTCTTACTTATTATTTCTCAACAATAACAACAACAGGATCTGTCTCTGTCTAAAACAACTAGAAGTCTGAAATATATGCCAAATGTTTTTAGACACTGGACAACCAGCAGCACAGGAATGTGATCTTGGGAGAAGAAAACAAATGAAATGAGTCATACAATATTCCAACGCTTTTTGCCTAGAGGCCTTTATTGATCAGAGAGTGGCAGCACAGAGTAAGGCACTGTCACTAAGATTAAAAGCCAAACACCAGTAGGAGAAGGCTGAGAGAGCTGAATTTTATGGGGCAGAAAAGAGAAGGGAATCATGAAGAGAAAGAAGTACAGAATTCTTCAGAGAGATTCCATTGAGTATTTAGCTGAAAACTAAGCTGCAGTTACACAGAGTGAGACTCTATGTGGCCAAGGAAAGAGTAACTTATAATTGGCAGCTGTAAGCTGAACAATTCCTAGAGCATACCTAAGACTGGTACACATTAAAGTTCTAATTGACTACAATGGAAAGAGCTCAGTGAACACATGGTTCTTCAAATAAAGATCCAGTAACACTGCATGTTAAAAGTAAGATCAAACAGGGGCTTCCCTGGTGGTGCAGTGGTTAAGAATCCACCTGCCAATGCAGGGGAAACGGGTTCGAGCCCTGACCCGGGAAGATCCCGCATGCTGCGGAGCAACTAAGCCCATGTGCCACAGCTACTAAGCCTGAGCTCTAGAGCCCACAAGCCACAACTACTGAGCCCACATGCCACAACTACTGAAGCCTGCACGCCTAGAGCCCGTGCTCCGCAACGAGAAGCCACGACAATGAGAAGCCCGCACACTACAGCAACAAAGCCTGAGCTCTCAAGCCCACAAGCCACAACTACTGAGCCCACATGCCACAACTACTGAAGCCTGCACGCCTAGAGCCCGTGCTCCGCAACGAGAAGCCACGACAATGAGAAGCCCGCACACTGCAATGAAGAGTAGCCCCCCACTCACTGCAACTAGAGAAAGCCCGCGCATAGCAACAAAGACCCAACACAGCCAAAAATTAATTAATTAATTTTTAAAAGTATATATGCTGATTATCCTTTTTTTAAAAAAAAAAAAAAAGTAAGGTCAAACAACCCTAGAGTAAAGGCTACTCTAGGCATGCTCTAACAAACCTTAAGGATCAAGCTGAATTACAAGTAAATTAAGTGCCTGCAAAAATGAATTCAATTTTTTTTAAAGAAGATGACAAAATTCAGATCAAGAAATTCAACAATATAACTTCAAAATTCTAGAAAACAAAACAAAAAAATTTCCAGATAGGTAAAAATTTAAACCATAACCAGGAGAAAAAGCAGTTAATAGCAAGAGACCAAAAATGATACATAATGGGAACTAGCAGAAGTTTACAGTACTATTAAAATTTCTCCAAGATTTAAAAGAAAACATAAACATAAGGCAAGTGCTATCAATAAACAAAATGGAACAAAATGGAAATAACAGAGCTGAAAAACAGAACATCTAAATGAAAACGTTCATTTGAGTTGTTTAATGGCAAATTAGATACATGAAAGAAAGAGTATCGCACTTTAACACCTAGTATTAAAACTATCCAAACAGACTTGGGGGAAAAGACCAAAAAATAAATTAAAATAGAAGTCGAAATCTTTGAGATAATATAAAACAGTGTAACATATGTGGAACTGGAGAACCAAAGAGAAGTAGCAATATTTCAGGAAATCATTTAAAAATTTTTCTATATTAGATGAAAAACACAAACCCACAGATATAGGAAACTCCATGATATAAATTTGGATGAACACACACATACACACACAACACCAAAATATATCATAAGCAAACTGCCCAAAACAGTGATAAAGATAAATCATAAGAGCATCCAGAAATAAAAACAAATATTTAAAAACACTATAGTACAAGAAACAAAGATAAGAATTAATAAAGACTTTTCATTAGAAATACTATAAAGCCAGAAGACAATGAACTGATATATTTAAAGGGAACTGTATAAATCCACACACATATGGTCACCTTATCTTTGATAAAGGAGGCAAGAATATACAGTGGAGAAAAAACAGCCTCTTCAATAAGTGGTGCTGGGAAAACTGGACAG
>NC_041231.1:41396283-41411763 GCF_002837175.3 Physeter macrocephalus | reverse complement strand
AAAAAAAAAAAATGGTCAGAAGAACCTAGGGGCAAGATGGGAATAAAGATGCAGACCTACTAGAGAATGGACTTGAGGATATGGGGAGGGGGAAGGGTAAGCTGGGACAAAGTGAGAGAGTGGCATGGACATATATACACTACCAAACATAAAGTAAATAGCTGGTGGGAAGCAGCCGCACAGCACAGGGAGATCAGCTTGGTGCTCTGTGACCACCTGGAGGGGTGGGATAGGGAGGGTGGGAGGGAGGGAGACACAAGAGGGAAGAGATATGGGGACATATGTATATGTATAACTGATTCACTCTGTTTTAAAGCAGAAACTGACACACCATTGTAAAGCAATTATACTCTAATAAAGATGTTTAAAATAAAATGAAAATAAATAAAGAGAATTGTATACCCAATGAAAATATTTTTGAAAAATAAAGGTGAGTAAATCCAAAGCCAATAAAATGAATAGAATAAAGAGAAGAAATCTGTGAAACAGACCAAAAAAACCCTTTTAAGTCAAAAGTTAAGTTGAGAGATCAAAACAACAAAAATCTAAATAGATTTGACCAAGAAAAATAGAGGAAACAGCTCCCTGAAGTCTAGAATGAAAGAGGGATCATCACTAAATGTCTTACAGACATTAAAAAATAAATAGCATGAATATCTAGGACAATTCAAAAACATACTGAAATAGAAAAATCGCTTGCAAAATACAACTAATCGAAACTGAGAGAATGAGTTAGACAAAGGTACTAAAGATGGACTATAAGCCCCAACCAAAAAGAAAAAAAATTTAATGACAAATTAGACTTCCTCAAAATTAAAATCTATTCTTCAGGACACAACATTAAGAAAATGAGGGCCCGTGAGCCATGGCCGCTGAGCCTGTGCGTCCGGAGCCTGTGCTCCGCAACAGGAGAGGCCACAACAGTGAGAGGCCCGCATACTGCAAAAAAAGAAAATGAAAAGGCAAACCACACAGTGAAAGAATATATTTACAAGGACTTGTATTCAGAATAGAGTATTCATATAACTCAATAAGAAAACAACCCAATAAAATATGGGTGAAAGATATGGACACGTCACAGAAAAAAAAGAGGTTAAAGGACAATAAACATTTGAAAAGGTGTTCAACCTCTTTAGTCATTAGGGAAATAAAAATTAAAAGCAAAGCAAGAGACCACTAGCTTATCCATTAGAATGTCTAAAATTAAAAAGACTGAAAATAAAAAGTGTTGCTGAAAAAGTGGACCAATTGGAAGTCCGATACTTAAATTTATACTTAATTTTGGGAGGGTTCCCACCATTAACTGATAAGAAGTACTCACTGTGCCTCAACTATCTGTAAAAACAACATGGTTTATGCTGCTGAACACCTGCTTTCCTTCCAGGAATGTGGAATTTTGTTACATGCTACGCAGAGGTTGCGTACAGGACCAGTGCCCGATAAAACTGGCTGTGAGTCTCAAACAAGCTTTCCTGCTTGGCAACATTTCATATGTGTTGTCACAATACTCCTGGGGGAATTAAGCTTCTCCCGTATGACTCCACTGAGAAAGGACTCTTAGAAGCTTGTGCCTGGTTTCCCCAGACTTTACCCCATGCACCTTTGCTGTTCTGATTTGTATCCTTCCACTGTAATTATTCATAGCTTTGAGTACAATTACATAATAAGTCCTTTGGGTCCCCACAGCAAATCTTCAAGTCTAGGGGTCTTGAGGGCCTCCAAACCCAACAACAAATAAGCATGACACAAAATATCACCTAGCCTTCACTTCCTTCAACTCCCACCATCTTCTCCCCCACTGACAATAACACAAACACACTAATAATAAGATCCATTAATGGAGTACACTTAAAATGTGGCTACTAGGTAAATTCCAGATCACAAACCCACATTTCAGTACTGAATAACAATGATAAATGTCAAATTTTTTTAAGTTTTCAGTTAGGAGAGCTCCTACTGATGATAATTAGCACTTTCCTTCATTAAAAAAAAATCATTAGATTAAGTCTTATTATGACTTGGTGTATGACCAAGTCTGTACTAAAGTGAACCACCACAGCTACAAAGTAAGTTGATAGACTGAAATGATCGTGTACCACAAACTACACATATTTAAAGTGTAGAATTTGATGCTTTGGCATATACATACACCAGTGAAACCATGGCACAATTAAAATAATGACATTTAAATCAGCCCCCAAAGTTTCCTCTCTTTTTTTTTGTAATCTATCCCTCTCTTCAGGGATAGACTGGCAGGCAACCATGTAACTGGTTTAAGGCATTATAAATTATTAGCATTTTCCAGAATTTTACCTAAATCAGATTTGAAATGTTCATCAGTCCTCCACTCACAAAATCACCACTACAGCCTTATTTATATTCCTAAGAATCTACATCTACTTCCTTCCTTTCACCCATAACCTACTGTGTTAACTACTCTACCTTCTCTCTCTTTATCATTCAACACACTAGACTCTGGCTTTCTGCCACTATCATACTATGACTACATGGGATTCTCTAAAACATCACCAATGGCCTTCTCTCAAACACAGTGGCCCCTACTCAGTACCCATTCTATTCTACTAGACTACTCCACAGTACTTGAAATCATTAATTACTCTGTTTTTTAAAAACTTTCTTTTCCTTAGCCAGCTATGACCTCCATTTCTCAAACTCCATGTGCTAGTACCTCTTTTTCTGTCCTCCAAGATGCTGGCAGTCTTTAAAGTCTCATTTCCAGCCCTATGCTATCATAGCAGTTGTTGTTATAGCAACAGAAACAAATATTTACTGTACTGTTACCATATGCTAGGCACTATGTTAAGAGCTTCATATAAGCTCATTGATTTCTAACAATTCTACAAGATAAGTAATAATGTTACACTCATTTCAAATTACATACAAAATTAAGAGAGAATAGTATATTGAACCTCCACAAACCTACCACCCAGCTTCAACAATGATCAATGTTTTGCCAACCTTGATTAATTAATACCCACGTACATATTCTTACCCATTGCCATACTTTAGAGGAAATTTCAGAAATTACCCATAAGTACTTAAATATGTATCTTTAACAGGTGCTTACTATTTCTCCAATAAACTCTATTTCATGGTTATACTGTATGGCAAGAGTGAATCTGTGCCTCTGTTAAATGACAGCCCTGTTGCCAAAGAGACATAATCCAAATTCCTTAGGATTCCTTATAGTCTTTGGTATGTAAGACTCTGTAAATATGGATCCAATGTACCTTTCCTGCCTTACCATCCATCACTTTCATCCAGGCACTATGCCCTAGCCAGTTTGGACTATTTAACATGCCTTGCAATTTCACACCTCTATACCTCTATTTTTGCTGTGTAAAACATTCAATAATGTCCTGTTCCTATCTGGCAGAATTCTAGGTATCCAGTTGACAATTCCTGTATAAGAACTGATCCTGAAACCACAAAATGAAAGTAAATATAAATTCTCTTGAATTTCATTCCTTTTCTCTTGGGCATATGCTTTATAAAATGCACAAAATTATCATCAAATATCTGTTCTCCTTTTCCTTAATTTTATCTTATTCTCCTACTTTTTAATTCACAAAATTTAGTAGTACATATTACCTGCATATTATACTTCTCTTAAACTGTACAATTTTAATATATGGTCACAAAAATATATAACTGAAAGGGCATTTTATAGTAAAACTTTTTATACAAAGAAACGTTTTACCATTTACTCATTATTTCTGAATGCTATCTAGTTCAGACACTATTTTATTTGGGCTATTTCAAGTTTTATTATTAGTATAAATTGTACAAAACTAAAGACATAGTTTAATAAGTAAACTTTTTCATTTTTCTTTAGCCACTAATAGCTATGAAAAACTATTGAAATTTCTAATTATTGTGATCATAATATTAAGATAAATAAAAGATATATAGGGATGCATTTTTTAATCATTCTATGTATGTAAAATCACTAAATGATTATCTTTTACAAACATGAAAGAATTTTCAACATAGTTCCATAAAATATCACTGCCACAGGGTGAAATTTAGTTAATACTGTCTTTCCATCTGTTAATTTTTTTAAGTTTAAGAATATAAATACTAGCTATCAAGAGGTATATACATACATGTTGCTAATAAATGCTACAGTAATCTAAGATTCTAGAATGGAGTTGGTATTACCAAACTACACAACCTCAAAAGTACTACATTAGCCCAAACTAAAAAAATTAAAGGAGTCTGATCAGACAAAAAGAGCTCTAACACTTCTTTTCTTTTTATTTTTTGGCTGCGCCGCTCGGCTTGTGGGATCTTAGTTACCCAACCAGGGTTTAAACTCGGGCTACCGCAGTGACAGCACCGAGTCGTAACCACTGGACCGCCAGGGAATTCCCTCTAACACTTTAGATTAGTGTCATCTGGTTCCCTCATTTTGATTAGTTTCTCAAATCACTGCTAAGATTAATCACAAAATGGCCTCTCCCACAGGCTCTAAACACCTTTGTTGCAGGAAAAAGAATTTAGAAAATAGGTATGAGATTCTGAGCACTTTTCCTTAACTCTAAAATAGAACTCTGATTAACCTGCTGGAGAAGCCACATGGAAAGATAGAGATCTTGAGGTTACAACATGTAGCTATTTCGGTGATCCAGCTGAGGACAGCCTTCTAGCCATCCCTGCCAACATACCACACGTGTGAGTAAACCCTTTTGGACATTCCAGCCAGCTGAGCCCCCAGATAACTGTAGCCACAAGTGGTGTCACCTATACAGAATGATGATTAATTTTAGTCCACTACATTTTGGGGTGCTTTGCAGCACAGCAATAGATAATATTGTAAGGGTATCATCATTCATGTCCCACTTAACAAGGTTTTCAAGCCACACACTGTGCATCAACTGATATTTTAAAGACAAAAATAAAATAATTTCAAAGACCACTGTCTCCACGCTGATCCCCAAACCCTAGTATTTGAAGCAAGGTGGTGGGGTGGCTAAGATCACAAATATTAATAAAAATAAATAAATAGCATGTAATATCACAAATTACAGCTTTCCAATCATTTATAAGATTTCTCATTTATTCAAGTTCTAAATTTTTGACAATTTCAAATCAAGATAACAAACATAAAATACAAATAGAAATTATTTCCACATGAGCCTTCCTGAGATGGAAATAACACCTGAAAGTGTGTCTTAAAACTAGAGACACAAGGTAAAAAATTACCTACGAGCAGTGGTTCTTAACTGGGGCAATGTTATCACCACCACCCCACCTACCTCCCACCCCCGCCCAGGCCCAGGGCCTTTGGCAATGTCTGGAGACATTTTTCACTGCCACAACTTGAGAGGAGATGTTAGTGAGTGGAGGTCATATACGCTGCTAAATTTCTTATAATGTACAAGATAACAAAGACTTATCTGGCCCAAAATGTCAACATTGCCAAGGATAAGAAGCCCTAGCTATGAGGAATGAAAGTTTGAAGATATTGTCTTCTTATGATCACTACCTTAAAAACTAACGAAACAAGTGATTCTACTGGCAAAATTGATTACAGCTCTGAACATTTTTATTTTTTAATAAAAATTATGTGATAATTTTGGCATTTTCTACGTAAGAAAAAGCATAATACACTAAATATTAAGCCTACAAAAAATATATAAGAAAAACTGATATTATTATAGAAAAAGTAAAGCAGAAAGAAGTTTTTGCAAATGCATTACTGGAAAAAAATGTTGCTACTTGTATTATAACTTCCAATTAAAATATATTTTGTTTGATCAAATTACTATTAATTGGCAATAGAATAAATACATAAATCTAGTCCATAAAATTAGCATTTGGCACTTAAAAGTCTTATTTAAATTCATATTTTAATATTTTAACAAGAACATTATGATCAACAGAGATGTATCTAACTGAACATTATTTTTAAAGTTTTTTCCATTTTAAAAATAAATTCATCTAACTAATCACATGACTACACAGGACTAGGCCTAAGAAAAAGTCAATATACTTTTGTCAACTGTTTTAAGGAAAAAATATTAAATGTCCTAAATAGGCTTTTTCAAAATAAGCTTTGCATCTATTACCATACACACACTTTTCTGTCCTTTTTAAAAAGTCATTTTAATATTGCTGAGACAGAGTAGAGTCTGATACAGTTCTATGAAGGAAAGAATGAGTGTGGTTACTGTAAAAGATTCAAAGACTGACAAGTAAGAATTGTTTTTATATCAAACAAATATACTAGGCTGCTTTCTACATTAGAAAAGGTAACAATAAACTTTTCATTACCTTTACATTTGGCTTCTTTGTTGAAACTCCTCTATACCAACCTAAAACAAAGCATACAAAAGATATTAAAATCATATTGTTGTCATTTTCTGTAAGAGACATTACTTTTAGGATAATTAATTAATGCAAAACTTTCTAGTAAGTTTTAGGCACTTTATGCCTTTATTAAGCATAGTTTACTCCAAAAGAAATAATCTTACAATAAATACAACATTCCCAATTTTCATCAAAAAGCACAAAATCACTTTCAACTGAATAAGAAAAAAAAAATATTAGAAAAGATTTCAGAGGACATATATTCAACTCCTTGAAACTTCCCAGAGGAAACCGTTAGGGGTTAGGAAAATGCCAAAATCATATAAGCTTTTTTGGTGGCAGACAGGGAGTACAGCCCAGACTTTCTATTTCCTGGTCTCATTGACTCTCCCATGCACTAAACTACACCACCCTCATTTCTTGGCTTTCCAGCTGCTGAAGTTGACATCAGTGCTTCATTTATTCCCTCTCACCATTCATAAACAGCAATAACAATGAAAGTTAAAATTACACAATAAAAACAATTTTCAGAGAAAGGAAATTTTTTTACCAACTTTTCTCAAATCCAATCTATTATTTTCAGAGGGTTGCTATAGTTTCTCTACTTGGGTTTAAGGGGAAACAACTCCAATGAGTAGAAGAGGAAGCTAAGAGTTATATTTAAAGGAGGAATATGAAGAAAAAAGAAAGAGGAGATTGTTGATGATAGCTAATATTAACTGAGAGCTTACTATCCTTAATTCCATGTTCTGAAATTGAGTTGTTCCATGTATTAACCTTTAAGTCCCACAACAAAGCTATGAGGAAAAGAATCAACTTTTTCTCCCCTGAAATCATAACAAACAATAAAACAATACCCTTATTTGTTTAGTACAACAGATGAGATCATAAATTTGAATAACTCAATTTACACTTGAGAGTCTCAATATCTTCATTTTTGGTAAGTGATAACCTTACCAATGTGACACTTTACCATATCTTAAACAGGATAAAGAATGACATCAGCAGGTATGGCAGAGTAAGGACTGCCAAAAAAACCCTATCCTCAGTAAAAGCAATAATAACACTGGCAAACACTGTCAGTATCAACTTTTTTAGAACTCTAGAAGCAAACTAAAGACTTGAAATATTCCAAAGAGTATTTATTCAAGAAATCTGAATCTCAGTCAGAACAACCCTTTTAACTTGCCCTATCCCATCTCCCTCTCCACAGCCCTGTGTTAAACTTGAAAACCAGTCCCACATTCACAGGGAAAACCAGAAAACTAACAGCCCCTGAAGAGGATGGAAAAGAAGAAATGCAGGAAGACCTAAATAAATGAAGAGGTTTACCATGTTCACGAATTATAAAACTTAGCACTGTTAAGATATCAATTATCCCTAAACTGATCTATAGATTCAATTCAATCCCAATCAAAATCCCAGAGAAATTTTTGGTAGGGTATTAACAAGTTCTAAAATTTATAAGGAAAGACAAATGACTACTATAATAGTCAAAACAATTTTGAAGAAAGAAAAAATTTGAATGACCCACACTACCTGATTTTAAGACTTAATATAAACCCACCATAATTGAGAGTGTAATACTGGCTAAAGAATAGACACAGAGATCAATGAAATAGATTGTAAAATCCAGAAATTAACCCACACATAAATGAACAATTGATTTTTGACAAAGGTGCAAAAGCACTTCAATGGAGAAATGATAGTCTTTCAACATATGGTGCTGAAACAATCAGACATACGTATACAAAAAGAAAAAAAGAACCCCAACCTATACCTTGCACTATTAACAAAATTACCTCAAAATGTATCTAAAAGTGTAAAACTTATACAAGGACAACAAGAGACCATTTTTGTGATCTTGTGGCTAGACAAAAATTTCTTAAGCACACTCCATACAAGAATAAATTTTTAAGGTTATACTCCATTTATAGTTATTATAAAATATTGCCTAAACTCCCAGTGTTGTACAATATATCCTTGTACCTTATTTTATACCTAATACTTTGTACCTCTTAATCCCCTACCCCTATATTGCCCCTCCCCACTCCCCTCTCCCTACTGGTAACTACAAGTTTGTTCTCAATTAACAAATGGGCAGAGACCTGAACAGATACCTCACCAAAGAAAATATACAGTTGGCAAATAAGCATATGGAAAGATGCTCAACATCATATGTGATTCAGGAGCTACAAATTAAAACAATGAGATACCACCGCACATCTACTAGAATAGCCACTATCCAAAACACTGACAACACCAAATGCTGATGAGGATGTGGAGCAACAGGAACTTTCATTGCAGATGGGAATCCAAAATGGTACAGCCACTTTGGAAGACAGTTTGGCAATTTCTTACAACACTAAATGTACTTTTACCACAAGATCCATCAGACTCACTCTTTGGTACTTATTCAAATGAGTTGAACACTTATGTCCACACAAAAACCTGCACATGGATGTTTATAGCAGCTTTATTCATAAGTGCTTAAACTTAGAAGAAACGAAGACGACCTTCAATAGGTAAATGGATAAATAAAACTGTGGTACATCCAGACACTGGAATATTATCCAGTGATTTTTTAAAAATGAGCTATCAAGCCACAAAAAGACATGGAAGATCTTTAAATGCATATTACTAAATGAACGAAGCCAATATGAAATGCCACACAGTGTATGATTCCAACTATATGACAATCTGGAAAAGGCAAAACCATGGAGACAGTAAGAAGATCAATGGTTGCCAAGGGTTAGCGGGGAGGGAGGGATAAATAGGTGAAGAGAATTTTTAGGGCAGTAAAACTACTCTGTGTAATACTATAGTGGCAGATACATGTCATGATATATTTATCTAAACCAATAGGGTGTACAACACCAAGAGTGAACTCTGATGTAAACTATGGACTTTGGGTGATAATGATTTGTCAATGTAGGTTCATCAGTTGTAACAAGTGTACCCATTCTAGTGAGTGATGTTGATATTGGGGGAGGCTGCACATGTGTGAAGGCAGGGGGTATACTGGAACTCTCTGTACTTTCCACTCAATTTTGTCTAAAACTGCTCTAAAAAATAAAGTCTTTTGTTTTTGTAACGCATTTACTATATGTAATCCCACACCTAGGTATTTGCCCAATACAAAAAAAGCCTACACTAAAATCTATACTCATTATTTATAACAACTTTATTCATAACAATCAAAAACAAAACAATTCAAATGTCCATCAACTGCTGCACAGATAAAATGTGGTTTCAACCTGTATGATGAAATACTGCTAAGGAAGAACACACTACAGATACATATGACATGAATGGCTTTCCAATGCATTATGCTAAGTGAAAAAAGCCAGACACTATATAATGTGTGATTCCATTTATATGATACTCTGGAAAACACAAAACTAGAAGGACAGATCAGTGGTTGCCCAGGGTTGAGAGAAAGGGGTTGGGAAGGAAGTTTGACTACAAGGAACATGATGTTATATTTGGGGGTGGTGAAAATGTTCTGTATCTAGATTGTGGCGATGGTTACAAGATTATGCATTTCCCCAAATTCACAAAATTCTTATGACTATACTCCAAAAAGGATGACTCTTCCTGTATATAGGTTACACCTCAATAACCTGACTAAAATAAATACACACACAATAGTATACTTCACATCTACCACAATGGTTAGAATTTTTCTTTGAAATTCTAACAATACCAGGTGTTGGCAAGAGAATGTAGAGCGAACAGATACTGCTAGTGAGGGGGATAATAAATGGTCCCCACTTTCAAAAACAATGCAATATTATCTGCATACTGTATGACACACTGAAATTCTACTCCCATATATTATCCCCTATAAAACAGCATTGAATTGGGGCTATTACTCACTCTAGAGGAATTTTTAGAAATCTGTGGGGTGGTCTGAGTTACCAGAGAAGATATTAAAAATATTTATATTTTGAAAAGACAAAGATTCTTAGAAGAAAATATAGGAGTAGATCTTCATGACCCTGGGTTAAGCAACAACTTCACAGAGAAGCAACAACAAAGTCCCAGTTTTTAATGTTTTTATAAAACAACAGTGTGAGAATAACTGGGATAAAATCACATGCAGATTAAGCACCACCTCAAGATTTCAGGTAAGCACTTGATCAGATAACATAACATGTTTACAGAGGTCAGCCATTTCTCAGCAAGTAAACTCTCACAATACTGTTTATCAAAAAGCTCTGTCCTGGGCTTCCCTGGTGATGCAGTGGTTGAGAATCTGCCTGCCAATGCAGAGGACACGGGTTCGAGCCCTGGTCCGAGAAGATCCCACAGGCCGTGGAGCAACTAAGCCCATGCGCCACAACTACTGAGCCTGTGCTCTAGAGCCCATGAGCCACAACTACTGAGCCCGCATGCTGCAACTATTGAAGCCAGCGCACCTAGAGCCCGTGCTCCGCAGCAAGAGAAGCAACCGCGATAAGAGGCCTGTGCACTGCAACAAAGAGTAGCACCCACTCGCCGCAACTAGAGAAAGCCCGCACGCAGCAACGAACACCCAACACAGCCAAAAATAAATAAATAAAATAAATAAATTTATTTTTTAAAAAGCTGTGTTCTTATGAATGAAATATACATATTAGATTGCAATATAAACTCTTGCTTCTTGTTAGGCAGAGGAACAAAAGAGAGGAAAACTTAGACCAGTTCTGATGAATAGCAAGTAGCTTCAAAAACACATTATCAGGGACTTCCCTCGTGGCCCAGTGGTTAAGAATCCGCCTGACAATGCAGGGGACACGGGTTTGAGCCCTGGTCTGGGAAGATCCCACATGCTGCAGAGCAACTAAGCCCATAAGCCACAACTACTGAGCCTGAACTCCAGAGCCTGCAAGCCACAACTACTGAGGCTGCACTCTAGAGCCTGCAAGCCACAAGTGCAAGCGCACTGCAGGGAAGAATAGCCCCTGCTCGCCACAACTAGAGAAAGCCCACGAGCAGCAACAAAGACCTAACGCAGCCATAAATAAATAAATTCATTTATTTTTTAAAAAAACACATTATCATCTTCATTCAGTGCCACCATTGTGAGGGTCATGAGAACTATGCTCACTGAATTTCAGCCATCGCTTTTTCTTAAAACCAAACATCTGCTACAAATTTTGTCAAATGGTATCATTCCATGAGAGATTCAGAACTGAAGAGGATGAAGAAAGAATAAGAAAGGAGAGAGAGAAGGAAGAAGAAAAAGCTCATTCTTTTAATGTCTTTTACATACAGAACAAAAAAGTTCATAACTTCTCAGATAAAAGATTCAAAGAACTCAGATATCTGCAACATCATTAAGAATCAACAGTAAAAAGATGTTTTTAATGAGCTAGTACAATGACACATCTTCTAAATTTCTGTTTTCCTATTACAGTAACCCTGGACAATGTACCTTTGCAACTATAATTCCCTCCTTTCATTTTCATCATTTATCTTCTGACTTTCCAAGATTTCACAGTGCTGGCACACAAAGTGAAACTCCTTTGATGGTCAGACTGCCTGACTCCTCATCAATTTCACTGTCACCATATTCATTTAACAGAAGAGTGTATCAGTCTTTCTCATCTGATGAGTCAACATCTGATGGTTTGATCACTGTTAGGAACTTAAGAGTCAGATATATTTTTATACTTTAGCATTTTCAGATATAAATTTTTGTAGAAAATTGAATGAGGAAAGGAAGGCATTCTTAAAACACCAAGTTTATAACTTACTACAAAGACTGCTTCTGTCAGGGAATCAATTATCATGTATACCTTAGACTTAAGTCACATCATGATTGAATTCTAAGAAATGCTAAACTAGTGTTGCCTCCTGAAACACCAGCTCCTCCTTCCTCAGTAACTTGCTACAACTCTCCAACTTCTAAGCTAGGGGAATGTTCTTCACAGGACTTTACCCAAATATTTGGTGATATAACTTTATAATGCAAGAATTACTGGGGAAAGTTTGGGTGTTGTCTTCAAACTCCAAAAGCAAAATATAACTCCTTGAGCCTTAGTGACTCCTCTGCTCAAAACTGTCCAATGGCATCGCATCTCAAAATAAAATCCAAAGTCCTGGGACTCCCCTGGAGGCTCAGTGGTTAAGAATCCGCCTGCCAATGCAGGGAACACGGGTGCAAGTCCTGGTCCGGGAAAATTCCCACATGCTGCAGAGCAACCAACCCCATGTGCCACAACTAGTGAGACTGTGCTCTAGAGCCCACGAGCCACAACTACTAAGCCCACATGCCACAACTACTGAAGCCCGTGCGCCTAGAGCCTGTGCTCCACAAGAGAAGCCACCGCAATGAGAAGCCCACGCACTCCAACGAAGAGTAGCCTCTGCTCGCCGCAACCAGAGAAAGTCCGCAGCAGCAACAAAGACCCAATGCAGCCAAAAAAAATCAATCCAAAGTCCTTACTACAACCTCTGCTTATTGCATCTCCCACCACGCTCTCTGCTCCTCCCTAACCAACGCCTCAACTACAGCCATACCAGTTTCCCTGCAATTCCTTCAACTCACTAAGCAAGCTCCCATACCTCACGCCTTTTATACTCCATGCCACATATGCCTGGACTGCTCTTCTCCTAGAGAACCACAGAACTGCTTCCTCACTTCCATCTATTCTCTGCCCAAATGTTATCTTCTCAGGAAAGGCCTTCCATGATTATCCTATATAAATACATAGAAAACATAACCCCCCACCTCACCCCAATGCACACTATCACTCTATCTCCTTCTACCTGTTTTGTCCTTCCTTATTCTTCTCAATGAGAAGTTTGTTTTATCCTTTTCAGCTGAGTCCCAGCTGAAAGAGTGCTTGATCAGCATCAGGCACTCAAATATTTGGTAACTGAAAGAAATTAATAAATCTGTAATATATGGGCTAATAATACCTAACTGGCAAGTGGTGTTGATAAAGTTGATATATGTAAAGTGCCTTGAACAATGTCTCATACTCAATTACTGGGGGCGTCGGGGGGAGGATGACAGAGAAACAAGACACACTAAAACTCTATGTCTGCTAAATAATACTGTAAAGTGTATTTCTAAACCTCCCAAAAGGAGACTGAGCCTATAGGGGGAAAAAAAAAAAACCTGCAGTCAGAAGTTTCTTAATATAAATGGTGTTCATTCTAAGAAACATTAAGGGCCCAAAAATATACTCCAAAATGGCCCTCTTAAATCATTTCTGGAAAAAGTAGGGATATAAATAAAAAAGAAATACTCTTACCCATCTAACAGAGATTCAAATTAGTGCATGAATTAATACCCATGTTCTCCTTTCTCACCAGCAAAATGTTGATACAGACACTTGTACAGAGAAGATTTACTACTGCAACATAAAGTACAATCACTGAACCTAAAACTGGAGAGAATGAGTATGAAGGGCCTCCAAACACATGGAAAGTAACTCTTCCAACATTAAACAAAAATGACTTTTTTAAAAAATTTATTTATTTTATTTATTTATTTTTGGCTGTGTTGGGTCTTCGTTGCTATGCGCGGGCTTTCTCTAGTTGCGGTGAGCGGGGGCTACTCTCTGTTGCGGTGCGCGGGCTTCTCATTGCAGTGGCTTCACCTGTTGCAGAGCACAGGCTCTAGGCGTGTAAGCTCAGTAGTTGTGGCTCACAGACTCTAGAGCGCAGGCTCAGTAGTTGTGGCGCACAGGCTTAGTTACTCCGCGGCATGTGGGATCTTCCAAGACCAGGGCTCGAACCCATGTCCCCTGCATTGGCAGGCAGATTCTCCACCACTGCGCCACCAGGGAAGTTCAAAATGACTTTTTCACCATATAATCTGTCCATAATTAATTATCACTAATAGAACCTGAATGACGAATATGACTTTAGCCACAATTCCTTTATTCTTAAAAAGCCACCATTGAATCTTTCATGCTTACAACCATAGCTCTGTCTCAATGGACTTTTACTTATAACTCACCTTCATACAAAATGCTATCTAGAGCTATCCATGCACTGAAGGACTTTATATTTCTGACCTAAAGTAAGATTTCTACTAAAATCAACAAAATGTAGAAAGCAAATTAGGAATAGGATAGCTAAAATAAACCAAAATGTCTCCTTAGTGTCCCAAAACATAGACTGGCCTAAGAGAATAAGCTTATTTTCTTAGTCTACATAGTTTTTAACAGGGTGTACAGTTTTTTATGAAAAGCCAAACTAGGTTTCCTGTTAGCTAGTTTTACAAAAATTCTTTATAACATCAAATTTATCAACACAAGAAATAAGTAACAGTCACTACTGAGAAAAGTTCCATGCTGAAAAGAGCCAGGAAAAGAACCAGTACCAAGTAAAAAAATTAAATGTGGGTTGTAATCCCACGTAATAAAATACATCAATGCAAATATAATCTCTACAAAAAATTGCAGAAGGTCCACAAGATTAGAAAATGACAAAATAGAAAAGTAAAGTGGAAGAACAACAGTAAAACCAAAAGCTCTAAGATATTAACTGGACTCTGAAATATGAGACTTGATTTTAGGGACCTCGTGAAAGCATGTAGTGTAGTGATACTGTGGCACAGATGTCTAACAAAAATGTTTCCTTATGGAGCCTGTATTCCTCCAATCTTGGCCTCATTTGATATAGAAAGAGTCCCATGTTGTGTTAACTTCTTTCACCCAGACATTACATACAATACTTGTGAAGACCACTGAAAAAGTGACACATTTTCATTTCATCAACTTAAATGTTATTGGTTACATTTACTAAAAATGGTAATTTTACCTAAAATAAATTTTTAAATTACATACTAGTAAAGTTAGAAAACTCAATAATGTATATACAAAAAGTCTACTTTAAAAATGTCAGAAATTTAGACTCTAAAAATGCCATTTTTAAAAATGTGATTAAAAATTAAGGTAGTAAATGAAAACTTCTAATTGAGATGCAATATTAAGTCCTGTTTTATACTGGAATCACTAGGGATTTTACTTTAGTTTTTTTTTAACATCTTTATTGGAGTATAATTGCTTTACAATGGTGTGTCAGTTTCTGCTTTATAACAAAGTGAATCAGTTATACATATACACATATCCCCATATCTCCTCCCTCTTGCATCTCCCTCCCTCCCACCCCCCCATCCCACCCCTCTAGGTGGTCACAAAGCAA
>NC_041231.1:41376373-41396050 GCF_002837175.3 Physeter macrocephalus | reverse complement strand
TCCACTCTCTAGTAGGTCTGCATCTTTATTCCCATCTTGCCCCTAGGTTCTTCATGACCTTTTTTTGTTTGTTTTTTAGATTCCATATATATGTGTTAGCATACAGTTATTTGTTTTTCTCTTTCTGACTTGCTTCACTCTGTATGACAGACTCTAGGTCCATCCACCTCAATACAAATAACTCAATTTCATTTCTTTTCATGGCTGAGTAATGTTCCACTGTATATATATGCTACATCTTCTTTATCCATTCACCTGTTGATGGACACTTAGGTCACTTCCATGTCCTGGCTATTGTAAATAGAGCTGCAATGAACATTGTGGTACATGATTTTTTTTGAATTATGGTTTTCTCAGGGTATATGTCCAGTAGTGGGATTGCTGGGTCGTATGGTAGTTCTATTTTTAGTTTTTTAAGGAACCTCCATACTGTTCTCCATAGCGGCTGTATCAATTTACATTCCCACCAACAGTGCAACAGGGTTCACTTTAGGAGTTATTCAAAGTGTATTCTATTTAAGTAATTATTCCACAAAGGAGATTGAAAAATACAGAAAATAGATTTTAAATAAAATATAACCATATCAGACTGAAGAGCAAGAAGCAAATTATAGATTTTAGAAAGACAGCTAGGGATTCCCTAGATTCTCAAATATAATAAAACTCAGAGAAAACATTACATACTATTTAAAGGTAATTAATGTACAAAAAATAAAACTGAGAATACTGGATTGTCAAAGTAGGAAAGTAGCAAACTAGTGTGTAGGTGTGCTTACTGTCACGAAGTAAGTGCTCAGTGAAGATTTAACGTGTGAATGAAATGAGACAGATGTAAGGGTTTTACATTTGTCAACTTAACTCTGGATTGATTACACCTTCCACAATTGGTGTATAAACACACTAGGTGTATAAATTTAAAAGTCAGTTCAAGCCTGATTTTTTTTTTTTTTTTTTTTTTTTTGTGGTACGCAGGCCTCTCACTGTTGTGGCCTCTCCCGTTGCGGAGCACAGGCTCCGGACGCGCAGGCTCAGCAGCCATGGCTCACGGGCCCAGCTGCTCTGCAGCATGTGGGATCTTCCCGGACAGGGGCACAAACCCGCGTCCCCTGCATCGGCAGGCGGATTCTCAACCACTGCGCCACCCGGAAAGCCCATTTAAAAAAACAAAAACTTTTTAAAAATTTAATCCCATTAGGTTAGAAAATCAATCAGTAAGAAAGGAAATACATATTAAGAAGAAAGGCTGTTTGGGAAAATATTCTGGATCCTGTGTGTAAATACATATATGAAAGATTAATTCATCTGAAGGCTACAATTATTTAAACATATAGACAAAAAAAAATAGTGGTCACCTGTCCCTGTGCCATGCTCTGTGCCAGGCGTTTTCACATCTACAATCCCCAAACTGCTGAATACCACTTTGTTAAATATGCATCATCATTTAGATTGTGAAATGTCCTTGCCAATGTAAGTAAGGTTATGCTATCAAAAACAGCCAACAGTACCACTACAATTGCTACTGACAGAGAGGCTACAGAACAGTGTTTGCAGTGTTAACCCGAAAGAATGAAGCCTCTATATAATTCAGGCCTTGTGACGGTCAACAATCAACAATCCTTTACAAAGATTCCGGGTGTAAACCAATCAAGCCAGATCAAAAAGTACCAAATGAAGTCCAACAAAAAGTATCCTTCAATAAGAAGTTTCAAACTTAATTAGAAGGTATAACATATTCTTCACTGTCTGACAAAAGGAAAAAAATACAAATGTATCTATCCCCACTCCCATCCCAGGGCTAACAGCTGCTCAGAAAGTAGAGACAGGTAGACAACAAGCACAATTTCTATTCCATTCCATATCATGATTAAAAAGTTTAAAAAAATCATCATTCATTATGAAGGGCAGATTTGCATGTAGATCCACTTTAGAGATCATTTAAGTAACCAACTATAAAATCAAGGACCAAAATACTAATATTTTCTTTGATATATCAATAAAAATATGCACAGCCCATCTAATTCTTTATCGTTTTTCCAATTATATAACTAATAGGCAGGAAAGAAAGTACCAACCACTTACATGAAAAAAAGAAATTTACAGAGAATTCAGCCCCAAAGTGGGGGAAAATAATTATTCAAAAGGTCTACATTCAAAATCCTCTTTCCATTATTTTCACCGAAAACTGTTAAAGAATAACCTTGTGTATTTATTTGCATAAAAAATAATTTAATGCTATTTTAAATCTTCATTTATGAGCAGTAAGTATAAAAGACAATAATTGGCAATAAATAAACGTACATTAAAAATTAAGAACTTTTACTTCCAAATGCGTTATTGTTCCCTTAAGAGTAGTCATTCGGGAGAACCATAAACAAATTTCAATAATACTGCCATTGATTAAGATATTTTAAAAACTCTTTTAGAATTCAAATATATATAAAATACATTTACTAACTTCTGGTTCTAGCCCTGGCAAGACACTTTACATTAGACAAATATAAACCTGAACAAAATACATGAAACAATTGTGTAAGAGCAATGGAGAGCAACTATCATAGACAATATCTAAGGCACAATAATCCTTGAAAAAAGAGAATCACATCAAAGCGAGCTCCTCATTCAGCTGAGATTTTCCCTGAGGATATCCCAGCAAAAATGAGAGTCCCACTGAGGTAAGAAGAAAAGGGTTGACACTGAGAGCTACCTGATACAATCCCCACTCTTGGGATTGCCTAATTCCTACAGTTCTAATTCAGGGCAAGGTTCCAAGAAGCCCAGCAGAAAGTAGCAGCTGACAGGCTAAAGAGTTGAACAGAGCCACGTTACCTTTAAGAGAACTATAATAATACAGTGACTTTTCAACAGAAATGATGGAAATCAAAAGTTAATGAAGTAAACCTTTAAAATGCTAAAAGAAAGTATTCATCACCTGGGTGTAGAATACTACACCCAGGGAAAAGATCTTTCAAAATGATGACAAATGAAAAAACAGATTCACATAAACAAAAGCTGAATGAATGTGCAGCAAACCTGCACTAAAGAAGCATTACTAAAAGGAGTACTTATGGTAAAATGAAAGTGATCCCAGATGCAACCATGAAAAAGAAGAAAGAAACAGCACTGGAAAGGGTAAAAATGTGGGCAAACAAATGAATATAGACAGAAGATATATGACAATAGTGGTACAAAAGGTAGTAGAGGAGTAAACGCAATTAAATCACTGTAAAGTTCATGCACTGTTGGAAGGTGTAAAAGTAAAAATTCAAAGTAGACTCTAATAAGTCAAGGATGTATGTTTTAACTCTAGGGTAACACCAAGGGACACATAAAATACTTCAAAACCAACAAGCTAATAGAGGAAAATAAATAGAAGTTTCTAGGTCAACTTAATGAGGCAAGAAAAGATAAACAAATTAAGGCACAAAGACCAAAATGACAGATTTAAACCTAGCTAGATCAATAATTAAATCAATTGCAAATGAAATAATCCAAATTCTCAGACTAAACAAAAAGAAATCCCCTATTATGTGCTATTTACACACTACACACACACACACACACACACACACACACACACACACATTTAAACATAAGAATGTATAAAAGTTAAAAGCAGAAGCATAGGTGACTTTCACTTGGCCCCAGAATAATGGAAGTCACTGAATCTCTCCACATAGCCTCCAAAGGACATACAGATTTAAAAAAAAAAACAAAAAAAAAACATTAAAGCCATGATTAATCTATGCCTTCAACATTACTAAGTGTCAGAGAAAACTATGGACTTCAAATCACATTTACGTAGAGAAGAACTCCAAATTTAAAAAAGCTAACTCTAGAGTGCCTGCTCCTACTGTACTTCACTACTACATCTCCCACGCAGATGCAACGCTTTTCTAAGACTGCCAGTTCTTTTTTACATGGACTCCCTGGACTTCTCCTTGCCTTCTACACACAGGCTTGCAGTGGTAGAATGAGTATTCTCAGTTTATATAGGCAAAAGAGTATGGCACCTTGTCAAAACAAGGAACCTTGTCAAAACAAGTCAAGTACATGTAATATTCTAGGGCAAGCTCAACTGGTCATTCTGTCCTTGGATTTAAAAGGTGGATAATGGCAGCAAGGCAAATGGTGATGACAGCCTTCAATATGTCTGTTTCTCTCCCTCTCTCAAGTCTCACAGGTTTAATTTGTTCTGATTACTTTCTACATCTGGTGCTCATATGTCACCCTGATTATCACCCTTTACATTCACCCAAGAAATAATCTTCAAGAATCGCTCATGTGCTGGATTCTCTTGTTTCCTGAATCCCACGTCTTCTTATTGCTTTATTTACTGCTTTTAAAGGAACACATCCCCTAATAGCTTCTTGAGAAAAATTATATGGAAGGAAAACTGAGACCTTTGCATGGCATAAAATATATTTAGTATACTCTCATATTCAATTCATAATTTGGCTGGGTTATAAAATTCTAGATTAGAAATCACTTTCTGTCAACATTTTGAAGACACTGTTCTACTGTCTTCTAGCTTCTATAGTTAAAATCTAATCCTCTGTATGTACTATGCTCTTTCCTGTCTCTGAATGCTTGCTGAATCTTGTGAAATATTGTGAAATTTCACAGTGATGTGGGTTTATTTTCATTCATTTGTATTAGGTACTTTCAATCTATCAATCCACGTCCTTCCATTCTGAAATACTTTCCTGAATTATTTCATCATTGATTTCTATCCTTCAGTTTCCCTCTTCTATGTTTCTGAATCTCCACCAGGTGATATATCTCTTGAAGCTGACCTCCAATTTTCTTATCTTCTCTAATTTTCTATGATTTGTATTTTTTCTCTACTTTCTAGGAAATTTCCTCACTTTATCTTTCAACGCTTCTACTGAGATTTTTCATGTTTCATGATATTCTATCATGTTTTTAATTTCCTAGAGCTCTTTTCTGTTGTCTGAATGTTCCTTTTTTTATAGTATCCTGTTCTTGTTTCGTGGATGCTATGGCTTCCTTTATGTCTCAGAGTGGTATTAATGATAAGGTTAAAGTTTTTCCCACCCTATGTAGTCTCTTTCCCCAAGGTGCTTTTTCTTCTTCGTTTTTTGGGGGAAGGAAGGGAGCCATCTTTCATATTAGAGGCATCCTCAAATATCTCGTATCCTCAGTTGTCTGCTCAATTTAAAAGAAAGTAAATTAAAAGTTAACTAGGGGAGTCCCCTGGTGGCCTAGTCGTTAGGATTCTGGGCTTTCACTGCTGTGGCCCAGGTTCAATCCCTGGTTGGGGAACTGAGATCCCACAAGTGCAGCAAAAAAAAAAAAAGTTAACTGGAAGCTCTAAATGCATGTGTGAAGTTTGCTGACCTTCTAATTCACTGTATGGAGATCTGACTACCATTTGTTGTGAAAATTCTGATATCAAGGTATCTACTAGAGTCCAGTCAGGAAACAGAAACCACACCAACCTTTCAAAAAGGAAAAATTTTAATATAAAGAATCATTAACTAGGTAAGCAAGACATGGAAGCAACCTAAATGTCCACCGACAGATGAATGGATAAATAAGACATGGTATATATATACAATGGAATACTACACAGCCATAAAGAAGAATGAAATAATACCATTTGCAGCAACATGGATGGACCCAGAGATGATCATACGAAGTGAAGTCAGAGAAAGACAAATATCATATGATATCACTTATATGTGAAATCTAAAATACGATACAAATGAACTTATTTACAAAAGAGAAACAGACTCACAGACACAGAAAACAAAACTTATGATTACCAAAAGGGAAGGGGGAGAGGGATAAATTAGGAGTTTGGGATTATCATGTACAAACTACTATGTATAAAATAGATAAACAACAAGAAGAACTATATTCAATATATTGTAATAAAATATAATGGAAAAGATATGAAAAAGAATACACACACACATATATATATAGCTGAATCACTTTGCTGTACACCAGAAACTAACACAACATTGTATATCAACTATACTTTAATTTTTTTAAAAAGGAATCATTAAGTAGGTAAAAGATAATAAGTAATTAAAAATGTAAAAGAGGACTCTAGGATATAACTGAGGTAGCAACTACAAAAAACTATTGCCACTCTTCAGGCTAAGGGAAAAGCAGAGACGAAATAAAGCTTAGAAACTTAAAGAAGGGATCCCAAAGGGCTAAGATACAGATCTCTGAGGAAGAGCGTGCTGCGGCAAAACATGCTAACCACAGCCACAGTGACAAATGCTGGACGCCATTCACCAGAACCAAGACCACTGCCTGCCATAAGGAATACTGCAGGGACCAACTGCCTTCAGAGCAGTTTGCCAGTGGGATAAAATAAAAACAGGAAGAATCAACTCTCTTCATCAACCTCCAGCCTAACAGTCTCCCTATAATGCCCCTTTATTGGCAGAGCCTAACACAGATTTCGCTGTCAAAGAAGAAATGTGGTTTTCAGAGTCTCCAGCTCCAGCATCACAGGAAGGGCTAAAAAGGGCAGGTTTGGAACTCAGTGGCAATAATAAGTCAATAACTGGCAGTCAGCATCTTTAGGTCTCTCATCTTGCCATGTTCAGATAGCTGACAAAAGTCTTCTAATCTCCTGTTTGGAAGGTAAATGTCTGGCTGCCATGATTTCAAAGGCCAAGTGGAAGATGAAGGCTAGAAGTTTCCATATTCAATATTCTGTAGGCATGTCATGACTTAATCACCCAGTTTTCAATACAGAACCTATTTCCTACAAAAACGTGCATGAAGTCTCTCAATCCACAGATGCTCTATTTATCCTTTATTTTCTAATAAACCTCAAAACTTCTACCAGATGAAGAAGGAGCAGCCACCAAATGAGCTGAAGTAAGGGAGAAGACTTATATAATTTCATCCTCATTTCTAAAGATATCTGGTGCTATAAGTTCCTATGCCTTTTAAGGATCTGCTGTGTAAATGAGGGTGGTTCCCAAATATTCCTACTACATGCTTGGGATTCAGATATCTTGGGTCTGTAAAGTCATAGTTTCCACTCTTCCAACGCCTTGCCAACTTTCTGTGTCCCTGAGAGTATACTACATTTTTAAATCCCTGTATTTTCATTTTTGTAGTGTTTCAGCAACAAGCAAAACCAAATGCAGATAATCAATACTCCACGGTAACCCAAAAGCTCCCAACATTCTTTTCAACATGGTAACAAATTTTCATCCTTTTAGTTTGTAAGCTTACTTTAAAGAGTACTCCAAATACTTTTTGAAAAAAGCTCATTATTATTAGAATAATTATATAATCTGTCAAGGTGTCTACTACTCTAAGGATAAAATTCATCTAGATGTATATAACATTTGTTTTTTAACAGTTTGCTAATTTATGGTCACATTTAATATTAAACAAAATCAAAAGAAGGATAAAGATCTGATACAAAGACGTATTCTTTTTTGAGTCCTCGTAGTAGCACTCAAATAAACTGTAATGGAAAAATTATGAAAAACACCATCCAAGGTACATTCATTTGAAATATAAACTGTGGTTTCCTACTAAAAGCTCTAAGAATATTTCACTCATCCACCTAAAATTTCCATGCAAAAATAGCTATCTTGCATATCTTATAAAGGGGAACTTGAGAAATCATAAGCTCATGCTCAGTCATAAACCTTCCACAACAGAGACAGACCCCTGATTTCCCAAGATCTACATTATTATTCTCTCCACAAACCACTGACGTATCCTGATGAAGGTACACTATGAAATGGCAGTGAATACGTAGGATGTGAAAATACAAAGAGGAGAGATACAGCAGTTTGAGGTGCCTAGGGCCACTCATCAAAGGCTATGTGAGGGCTTCCCTGGTGGCGCAGTGGTTGAGAGTCCGCCTGCCGATGCAGGGGACACGGGTTCGTGCCCCAGTCCGGGAGGATCCCACATGCCGCGGAGCGGCTGGGCCCGTGAGCCATGGCCGCTGGGCCTGCGCATCCGGAGCCTGTGCTCCGCAACGGGAGGGGCCACAAAAGTGAGAAGCCCGCGTACCGCAAAAAAAAAAAAAAAAAAAAAAGGCTATGTGAGACTAAGATTATCAGCATCATTCTGAACCCTTAACAAATTTGGTTTCAAATATGTACACAAAACTACAGAAATAAAAAATTACTACCCTCCTCTTGCCCAAAACAGGCCATCTTCAAGACCCAGGGGAGGCAAACATCTGTCTATATAAAACTTCAAACCCTGACGCTTATTTTCTATGACCCACAGTCTATTGCTAACTTAAACTCTCATATAATACTCCACGAATGAAAACTTTCCTGGTGACCACAAAACCGAGAATTGCTCCAATGTCCAAAAACAGAAAACACATTTGTTAAGTGTTCATTCATTCACTTATTAATCTATTAGGAGAAACAGCTGTCCCACACAACCCAATAGACTTTAAAATGGAGCTCAAGAAACAGTGTTTTTTCCAAAACTAGAGTCTCATTGAATGCCAAATAGCTTAATACTCAGGACAAACAGAATCTTCTTTCTACCACATACCCCTATGTTCCCTTCAACCTCCTGATCTTCAGTTTCCTCAACTAAAATATAAAGGTAATAATGTTTCATATGGTTATTTTGAGGATCAGCTGAAATAATGAATGTATAATATCTACTATTACCTAGAATATGGTAGGTAGAAAGCAAATGACTTTTTTAATAAGTTCTGTTTATGTATTTATTATTTATTTATTTATATTTATTTTGGCTGCACTGGGTCTTAGTTGTGGCACGTGGGCTCTTAGTTGTGCCATGCAGACTTCTTAGCTGCAGCATGTGGACTCTTAGTTGCAACATGCAAACTCTTAATTGCAGCATGCGTGCAGGATCTAGTTCCCCAACCAGGGATTGAACCCGGGCCCCCTGAATTGGGAACGCGGAGTCTTACCCACTGGATCACCAGGGAAGTCCCGCAAATGTTTATTAAAAACTCTTACTTCTAAACATCAAGTTGCAAGCATAATGGAAAATCAGCCAAAGGCATTTAAAAGTAATGTTGTTAAGTGTTTAGAACTATATTGTACAAAATAGTGTACAAAATTGTACACTAAGTACTATGATTTGAAATTGTGACAATTTTCATACATAAATCATTTCCTAAAGTTAATAAAAATGAAGTCTTTATAATTATAAGAATTCTTTCTTATCAAAAAGGTGCAAAATTTTACTCTCCATAAATCTCATTAAAACTTAAATTTTTACATGCCATTAGAAAGTGACAGGGAATATTTATCCAACAAAGTACAGCAGAGACTAATAAAAATAGTACCCAACCTAGAAGTCTCTTTAATTATTTATTATACAATTTTTCAATAACCTTGGAAGTAATGAAACATGTTTCATTTCTATATGTGTATCAGAAAGTTAACATTCCTTTGTTGATGCTGATACTGATTCTTGGTCTAAATACTAAAGCAGAACAAGATGAGAAAAGGAAAACCAATCCTATTAGTGGCCAAGATGGTGGAGCAGGAAGGCCCTGAGCTCACCTCCTCCCACAGGCACAGCAAAATTATACCTATTTACAGAGCGACTATCGATGAAAGAACAACCTGAAACCAGCAGAAATGATTTTCCCAACAAAATATATTAAGAAAGAACCACAACAAGATGGATACAAGGGGCAGAAATGTGGTACAGTCAAGACCCATACTCCTGGGCAGGCAACCTTTAAATAGAAAGATGATCACAACTGCAGAGGTTCTCCCCAAGAAGCAAGGGATCCGAACCCAACATCGGGCTTCCCCAACCCAGGGATCCTACAGCAAAAAGATGAGCCCCAGGGCTTCCCTGGTGGCGCAGTGGTTGCGCGTCCGCCTGCCGATGCAGGGGAACCGGGTTCGCGCCCCGGTCTGGGAGGATCCCTTATGCCGCGGAGCGGCTGGGCCCGTGATCCATGGCCGCTGAGCCTGCGCGTCCGGAGCCTGTGCTCCGCAACGGGAGAGGCCACAGCAGAGGGAGGCCCGCATACCACCAAAAAAAAAAAAAAAAGATGAGCCCCAAATGTCTGGCTTTAAAGGCCAGGAGGACTTGCATGTGGGAGAGCCAGAGGGCTGTAGGAAACAGAGATTCTGTTCTTAAAAAGCTCACGCAAAATCTCCCATGCTCTGAGACCCAGAATAGAGGCAGAAATTTTTAAAGAGCCTGAGTCAGACCCATTTGCTGATCTGGAGAGCCTCCTAGACAGGAAGGTAGCAACTGAGTTTCCCCATGAAGACACAGACATGAGTGGCACCCTGTATGGGGAGCTTGTTCTAATACAAGGACACTGGTGCTGGCAAGCACCAATCTGGAGTTCTCCCTCTAGCCTGTTAGCAGTGGGGGCTTACCTGCACACCAGCCAACTGGCACCAGCCCTGGGACACCCCGGGCACTACAGTCAGCCATACCAGCACCCAGTCCCACCAACCAGCAACCTGGCACCAGACCTGGGAACCCCCAGGCCCCAGAGCCAGATGACCCAGAACCCATCAACACCCACCAGCAAACCAGCACCAGCGCAGGACCCCCAAGAAACACAGCCAGGTGGACCAGTAGGCCAGCAGCCTCTGCACTAGGCAGGGACTGGCAACCAACCAGGCCAGAGATTAGCCTGCCTACCAGAGTGCCCCCAGTAGTCAGCCCTGCCACAACAGAAAGACCCATGCAGCCCTAGAGCATATAACTCTAAAGACCACAGGGGAATGTGCTGCTGGGA
This sequence comes from Physeter macrocephalus, assembly GCF_002837175.3. Taxonomy (NCBI): domain Eukaryota; kingdom Metazoa; phylum Chordata; class Mammalia; order Artiodactyla; family Physeteridae; genus Physeter; species Physeter macrocephalus. The sequence continues at coordinate 41,385,327 of NC_041231.1, read as the reverse complement.
CACACAAGACAACTCCTACATAAGACCATTTTGCCAAGATCAAGAAATGTAACCAACCTACCTAATACATAGAAATAAAAACAGAGAATTAGGCAAAATGAGGGAATAGAGAAATATGCTCCAAACAAAGCAACAAGACAAAACCCCACAAAAATAACTAAGCAAAGCAAAGATAAGCAATCTACCCAATAAAGAGTTGAAAGTAATGGCCATAAAGATGCTCAATGAATTAAAAAGAAGAATTAAAGAACACAATGAGAAGTTTCGCCATTAGTAAACTCAATGAATATGCATTCAATTTAATTTTAAATTTCAGGTTTTAGCATTAAAAAGTAGATTAAACAAAATTGTTCATCTCGGCTCTCTCCCAAAACCTCAGTAAAATGACAGTAAGTAAAAAAAACTGTATATTAATTAATAAACCTACACAGTGTAGGAAAAGGTAATTTAGATTATTTTCTACCATTAGACAATAATCACCTGAAATATTTGGAAGCTTGAAGGCAAACAGATAAATACTAAAACCTATCTACAAGCAGAGAAGCCAACAAGAGTCAATTCGTAACACAAACCCCTAGCAAATCATAGGAATTCAAGGTATGAGGAGTTCAAGAAGGCCTGCAGATTATATGATCCTACATACAGAAAATCCGAAAGACTCCACACAAAAAAAACTATTAGAACTAAAATAAATTCACTGAAGCTGCAAGACACAAAATCAATATTAAAAATCAGTTGACGAGGGTGTGCCTTCAAGATGGCAGAGAAATGAGACATGGAGATCACCTTCCTACCCACAAATACATCAAAACTACATCTACATGTGGAACAACTCCTACAGAACACCTACTGAACACTGGCAGAAGAACTCAGACTTCCCAAAAGGCAAGAAACTCCCACATACCTGGGTAGGGCAAAAGAAAAAAAGGAAAAACAAAGACAAAATAGAGACAGGACCTGCACCTCTGGGAGGGAGCTGTGAAGGAGGAAAAGTTTCCACACACTAGGAAGCTCCTTCACTGGCAGGGACGGGGAGTGGGTGGGGGAGAATCTTCGGAGCCACGGAGGAGAGCACAGCAACAAGGGTGCAGAGGGCAAAGCGGACAGATTCCCGCACAGAGGACTGGTGCCGACCAGCACTCACCGGCCTGAGACACTCGTCTGTTCACCTTCAGGGGCAGGTGGGGGCTGGGAGCTGAGGCTCGGGCTTCAGAGGTCAGATCCCAGGGAGAGGACTGGGGTTGGCTAGGTGAACACAGCCTGAAGGGGGCTAGTGTACCACAGCTAGGAGGGAGGGAGTCCGGGGAAAAGTCTGGACCTGCCTAAGAGGCAACAGACCACTGTTTCAGGGTGCACAAAGAGAGGGGATTCAGAGCACCGCCTAAACGAGCTCCAGAGACGGGCGAGAGCCGCAGCTATCAGTGCGGACCACAGAGACAGGCATGAAATGCTAAGGCTGCTGCTACAGCCACCAAGAAGCCTGTGTGCGAGCACAGGTCACTATCCACACCTTCCCTCCTGGGAGCCCATGCAGCCTGCCACTGCCAGGGTCCCGTGATCCAAGGACAACTTCCCCAGGAGAACACACAGCACGCCTCAGGCTACTGCAACGTCTACCACCGGAGGCTCACCCCGCATTCCATACCCCTCTCTCCCCCGGGCCTGAGTGAGCCAGAGCCCCCTAATCGGCTGCTCCATTAACCCTGTCCTGTCTGGGTGGGAAACAGACGCCATCAGGTGACCTACAAGCAGAGGCGGGGCCAAATCCAAAGCTGAACCCCAGGAGCTGCGTGAACAACGAAGAGAAAGGGAAATTCCTCCCAGTAGCCTCAGGAGCAGCAGAGTATATCTCCACAATCAACTTCACGTACCCTGTATCTGTGGAATACCTGAAGACACAACAAATCATGCCAAAATTGAGATGGTGGACTTTGGGAGCAACTGTAGACTTGGGGCTAGCTTTCTGCATCTAATTTGTTTCTGGTTTTATGTTTACTGAAGCTGCAAGACACAAAATCAATATTAAAAATCAGTTGACGAGGGTGTGCCTTCAAGATGGCAGAGAAATGAGACATGGAGATCACCTTCCTACCCACAAATACATCAAAACTACATCTACATGTGGAACAACTCCTACAGAACACCTACTGAACACTGGCAGAAGAACTCAGACTTCCCAAAAGGCAAGAAACTCCCACATACCTGGGTAGGGCAAAAGAAAAAAAGGAAAAACAAAGACAAAATAGAGACAGGACCTGCACCTCTGGGAGGGAGCTGTGAAGGAGGAAAAGTTTCCACACACTAGGAAGCTCCTTCACTGGCAGGGACGGGGAGTGGGTGGGGGAGAATCTTCGGAGCCACGGAGGAGAGCACAGCAACAAGGGTGCAGAGGGCAAAGCGGACAGATTCCCGCACAGAGGACTGGTGCCGACCAGCACTCACCGGCCTGAGACACTCGTCTGTTCACCTTCAGGGGCAGGTGGGGGCTGGGAGCTGAGGCTCGGGCTTCAGAGGTCAGATCCCAGGGAGAGGACTGGGGTTGGCTAGGTGAACACAGCCTGAAGGGGGCTAGTGTACCACAGCTAGGAGGGAGGGAGTCCGGGGAAAAGTCTGGACCTGCCTAAGAGGCAACAGACCACTGTTTCAGGGTGCACAAAGAGAGGGGATTCAGAGCACCGCCTAAACGAGCTCCAGAGACGGGCGAGAGCCGCAGCTATCAGTGCGGACCACAGAGACAGGCATGAAATGCTAAGGCTGCTGCTACAGCCACCAAGAAGCCTGTGTGCGAGCACAGGTCACTATCCACACCTTCCCTCCTGGGAGCCCATGCAGCCTGCCACTGCCAGGGTCCCGTGATCCAAGGACAACTTCCCCAGGAGAACACACAGCACGCCTCAGGCTACTGCAACGTCTACCACCGGAGGCTCACCCCGCATTCCATACCCCTCTCTCCCCCGGGCCTGAGTGAGCCAGAGCCCCCTAATCGGCTGCTCCATTAACCCTGTCCTGTCTGGGTGGGAAACAGACGCCATCAGGTGACCTACAAGCAGAGGCGGGGCCAAATCCAAAGCTGAACCCCAGGAGCTGCGTGAACAACGAAGAGAAAGGGAAATTCCTCCCAGTAGCCTCAGGAGCAGCAGAGTATATCTCCACAATCAACTTCACGTACCCTGTATCTGTGGAATACCTGAAGACACAACAAATCATGCCAAAATTGAGATGGTGGACTTTGGGAGCAACTGTAGACTTGGGGCTAGCTTTCTGCATCTAATTTGTTTCTGGTTTTATGTTTACCTTAGTTTAGTATTTAGAGCTTACTTATTATCATTGGTAGATTTGTTTATTGATTTGGTTGCTCTCTTTCTTTTTTTATTTTATATATATATATTATTTTTTCCTTTTTCTCTTTTTGTGAGTGTGTGTGTGTATGCTTCTTTGTGTGATTTTGTCTGTGTAGCTTTGCTTTTGCCATTTGTCCTAGGGTTATGACTGTCCATTTTGGTTTTGTTTTGTTTTTTTGTTTGTTTTTTTAGAATAGTTTTTAGCACTTTTATCTTTGGTGGATTTGTTTTTTGTTTTGGTTGCTATCTTCTTTCTCTCTTTTTTAAATTACTTTTTTATTTTTTATTTCTAATAGTTTTTTCTATTTATTTTTCTTTCTTTCCCTCCCTCCCTCCCTCCCTCTCTCTTTTTCTCCCTCTTCTTCTGAGTGATATGGCTGACAAGGTCTTGGTGCTCTGGCCGGGTGTCAGGCCTGAGCCTCTGAGGTGGGAGAGCCAAGTTCAGGACACTGGTCCACCCAAGACCTCCTGGCCCCATGTAATATCAAATGGCGAAAGCTCTCCCAGAGATCTCCATCTCGATGCTAAGATCCAGCTCCACTCAGCAACCAGCAAGCTACAGTGCTGGACACCCTAAGCCAAACAACTAGCAAGACAGGAACACAAACCCACCCATTAGCAGAGAGACTGCCTAAAATCATGATAGGTTCACAGACACCCCAAAACACACCCCCATACGTGGTCCTGCCCACCAGAAAGACAAGATCCAGACTCATCCACCAGGACACAGGCACCATTCCCCTCCACCAGGAAGCATACACAACCCACTGAGCCAACCTTACCCACTGGGAGGAGACACCAAAAACAACGGGAACTACGAACATGCAGCCTGCGAAATGGAGACCCCAAACACAGTAAGTTAAGAAAAATGAGAAGACAGAGAAACACACAGCAGATGAAAAAGCAAGATAAAAGCACACCAGACCAAACAAATGAAGAGGAAATAGACAGTCTACCTGAAAAAGAATTCAGAGTAATGATAGTAAAGATGATCTAAAATCTTGGAAATAGAATGGAGAAAATACAAGAAATATTTAACACAGATCTAGAAGAACTAAAGGGCAAACAAACAATGATGAACAACACAATAAATGAAATTAAAAATTCTCTAGAAGAAATCATTAGCAGAATAACTGAGGAAAAAGAAAGTTTAAGTGACCTGGAAGATAAAGAAGTGGAAATAACTACCGCAGAGCAGAATAAAGAAAAAGGAATGAAAATAATTGAGGACCATCTCAGAGACCTCTGGGACAACATAAAATGCACCAACATTCAAATTATAGGGTTGCCGGAAGAAAAAGAGCATAAAAAAGGGACTGAGAAAATATTTGAAGAGATTATAGTTTAAAAACTTCCCTAATATGGGTAAGGAAATGGTCAATCAAGTCCAGAAAGTGCAGAGTGTCCCATACAGGATAAATCCAAAGAGAAACACAAGACACATAACAAACTATCAAAAATTAAATGCAAAGAAAAAATATTAAAAGCAGTAAGGGAAAAGCAACAATTAACGTACGAGGGAATTCCCATAAGGTTAACAGCTGATCTTTCAGCAGAAACTCTGCAAGCCAGAAGGGAGTACCAGGACATATTTAAAGTGATGAAAGGGAAAAACCCGACCACCAAGATTACTCTACCCAGCAAGGATCTCATTCAGTTTGACGGAGAAATAAAAACCTTCAGAGGCAAACAAAACCTAAAAGAATTCAGCACCACCAAACCAGCTCTACAACAAATGCTAAAGGAACTTCTCTAAGTGGGAAACACAAGAGAAGGAAAAGACTTACAATAACAAGCCCAAAACAATTAAGAAAATGGTAATAAGAACATACATATGAATAATTACCTTAAAGGTAACTGGATTAAATGCTCCAACCAAAAGATATAGACTGGCAGAATGGATACAAAAACAAGACCCGTACATATGCTATCTACGAGAGAACCACTTCAGACCTAGGGACACATACAGACTGAAGGTGAGGGGACGGAAAAACATATTCCATGCAAATGGAAATCAAAAGAAAGCTGGAGTAGCAATTCTCATATCAGACAAAACAGACTTTAAAATAAAAACTATTACAAGAGACAAAGAAGGACACTACATAATGATCAAGGGAACAATCCAAGAATTAGATATAACAACTGCAAATATTTATGCACCCAACATAGGAGCACCTCAATACATAAGGCAAATGCTAACAGCCATAAGAAGAACAAAAAAACTCCAGTTAACAGAAGGAAAGAAATCATAAAGATCAGATCAGAAATAAATGAAAAATAAGGCAAATGCTAACAGCCATAAAAGGGGAAATCAACAGTAACACAATAATATTTGGGGACTGTAACACCCCGCTTTCACCAATGGACAGATCATCCAAAATGAAAATAAACAAGGAAACACAAGAAGGGAAGAGACTCCAATTAATAGAATTCGAAATGAAAAAGGAGAAGTAACAACTGACACAGCAGAAATACAAAGGATATACGGACTTCATTGATATTTTTAGGACATTCCATCCAAAAACAGCAGATTACACTTTCTACTCAAGTGCTAATGGAATATTCTCCAGGATAGATCATAAATCAAGGTCACAAATCAAGCCTTGGAAAATTTAAGAAAACTGAAATCATATGAAGTATCTTTTCTGACCACAATGCTATGAGACTAGATATCAATTACAGGAAATAATCTGTAAAAAATACAAACACATGGAGGCTAAACAATACACTGCTGAATAACCAAGAGATCACTGAAGAAATCAAAGAGGAAATCAAAAAATACCTAGAAACAAATGACAATGAAAACACGATGACCCAAAACCTATGGGATGCAGCAAAAGCAGTTCTAAGAGGGAAGTCTATAGCAATAAAATCCTACCTTAAGAAACAGGAAACATCTCAGACCAATCACAAGCACTGAAATTGAAACTGTGATTTAAAATCTTCCATCAGGGGGCTTCCCTGGTGGCGCAGTGGTTGAGAGTCCGCCTGCCAATTCAGGGAACATAGGTTCATGCCATGGTCTGGGAAGATCCCACCTGCTGCAGAGCGGCTAGGCCCGTGAGCCATGGATGCTGAGCCTGCGCATCTGGAGCCTGTGCTCTGCAACGGGAGAGGCCACAACAGTGAGAGGCCCGCGTAACACAAAAAAATCTTCCATCAAACAAAAGCCCAGGACCAGATGGCTTCACTGGTGAATTCTATCAAACATTTAGAGAAGAGCTAACACCTATCCTTCTCAAACTCTTCCAAAATATAGCAGAGGGAGAAACACTCCCAAACTCATTCTACGAGGCCACCATCACCCTGATACCAAAACCAGACAAAGATGCCACAAGAAAAGAAAACTTCAGGCCAATATCACTGATGAACATATGCAAAAATCCTCAACAAAATACTAACAAACAGAATCAAACAGCACATTAAAAGGATCATACACCGTGATCAAGTGGGGTTTATCCCAGGAATGCAAAGATTCTTCAGTATACGCAAATCAATCAATGTGATAAATCATATTAACAAACTGAAGCAGAAAAAACATATATTCATCTCAATAGATGCAGAAAAAGCTTTCATCAAAATTCAACACCCATTTATGATAAAAACTCTCCAAAAAGTGGGCATAGAGGGAACCTACCTCAACATAATAAAGGCCATATACGACAAACTCACAGCAAACATCATTCTCAATGGTGAAAAACTGAAAGCATTTCCACTAGGATCAGGAACAAGACAAGGATGTCCACTCTCACCACTATTATTCAACATAGTTTTGGAAGTCCTCGCCAAGGCAATTAGAGAAGAAAAAGAAATAAAAAGAATCCAAGTTGGAAAAGAGAAATTAAAACTGTCACTGTTTGCCAATGCCATGATACTAGACATAGAAAATCCTAAAGGTGCCACCAGAAAACTACTAGAGCTAATCAATGAATTTCGTAAAGCTGCAGAATACAAAATTAATACGCAGAAATCTCCTGCATTCCTATATACTAACAGCAAAAGATCAGAAAGAGAAATTAAGGAAACAATCCCATTTACCACTGCAACAAAAAGAATAAAATACCTAGGGATAAACCTACCTAAGAAGGCAAAAGACCTGTACTCAGAAAACTATAAGATACTGATGAAAGAAATAAAAGACAACACAAACTGATGGAGAGATATACCATGTTCTTGGATTGGAAGAATCGATATTCTGAAAATGACTATACTACCCAAAGCAATCTACAAATTCAATGCAACCTCTGTCAAATTACCAATGGTATTTTTCACAGAATTAGAACAAAAAATTACAATTTGTGTGGAAACACAAAAGACCTCAAATAGACAAAGCAATCTTGAGAAAGAAAAATGGAGCTGGAGGAATCAGGCTCCCTGACCTCACACTATACTACAAAGTTACAGTAACCAAGACAATATGGTACTGGCACAAAAACAGAAATATAGATCAATGGAACAAGATAGAAAGCCCAGAGATAAACCCACGCACATACAGTCACCTAATCTATGACAAAGGAGGCAAGAATATACAGTGGAGAAAAAAGAGTCTCTTCAATAACTGGTGCTGGGAAAACTGGACAGCTACATGCAAAAGAATGAAATTAGAACACTCCCTAACACCATACAGAAAAATAAACTCAAAATGGATTAAAGACCTAAATGTAAGGCTGGACACTATAAAATTCTTAGAGGAAAATACAGGCAGAACACTCTGAAATAAATCGCAGCAAGATCTTTTTTGATCCACCTCCTAGAGTAATGAAAATAAAAACAAAAATAGGGGATTCCCTGGTGGCGCAGTGGTTAAGAATCTGCCTGCCAATGCAGGGGACACGGGTTCAAGCCCTGGTCCATGAAGCTCCCACGAGCTATGGAGCAACTAAGCCCGTGCGCCACAACTACTGATCCTGCGCTCTAGAACCCGCAAGCCACAACTACTGAACCCACATGACACAACTACTGAAGCCCGCATGCCTAGAGCCCATGCTCCACAACAAGAGAAGCGACCGCAATGAGAAGCACACCCCAAAGAAGAGTAGCCCCCACTCACCACAACTAGAGAAAGCCCACGTGCAGCTATGAAGACCCAAAGCAGCCAAAAGTAAAATTAATTAAATAAACAAATGGGATCGAATTAAGCTTAAAAGCTTTTGCACAGCAAAGGAAGCCATAAACAAGATGAAAAGACAACCTTCAAAATGGGAGAAAATATTTGCAAACGAAGCAACTGACAAGGGATTAATCTTCAAAATATACAAACAGCTCATGCAGCTCAATATCCAAAAATCAAACCCAATACAAAAATGGGCAGAAGATCTAAATAGACATTTCTCCAAAGAAGACAGACAGATTGCCAAAAGGCACATGAAAAGATGCTCAACATCACTAATTATTAGAGAAATGCAAATCAAAACTACAATAAGGTATAACCTCACACCTGTCAGAATGGCCATCATCAAAAAATCTACAAACAATAAATGCTGGAGAGGGTGTGGAGAAAAGGGAACCCTTTTGCACTGCTGGTGGGAATGTAAATTGGTACAGCCACTATGGAGAACAGTATGCAGGTTCCTTAAAAAGCTAAAAATAGAATTACCATATGACCCAGCAATT
>NC_041231.1:41372305-41376114 GCF_002837175.3 Physeter macrocephalus | reverse complement strand
AAGAGAAATTAAGGAAACAATCCCATTTACCACTGCAACAAAAAGAATAAAATACCTAGGGATAAACCTACCTAAGAAGGCAAAAGACCTGTACTCAGAAAACTATAAGATACTGATGAAAGAAATAAAAGACAACACAAACTGATGGAGAGATATACCATGTTCTTGGATTGGAAGAATCGATATTCTGAAAATGACTATACTACCCAAAGCAATCTACAAATTCAATGCAACCTCTGTCAAATTACCAATGGTATTTTTCACAGAATTAGAACAAAAAATTACAATTTGTGTGGAAACACAAAAGACCTCAAATAGACAAAGCAATCTTGAGAAAGAAAAATGGAGCTGGAGGAATCAGGCTCCCTGACCTCACACTATACTACAAAGTTACAGTAACCAAGACAATATGGTACTGGCACAAAAACAGAAATATAGATCAATGGAACAAGATAGAAAGCCCAGAGATAAACCCACGCACATACAGTCACCTAATCTATGACAAAGGAGGCAAGAATATACAGTGGAGAAAAAAGAGTCTCTTCAATAACTGGTGCTGGGAAAACTGGACAGCTACATGCAAAAGAATGAAATTAGAACACTCCCTAACACCATACAGAAAAATAAACTCAAAATGGATTAAAGACCTAAATGTAAGGCTGGACACTATAAAATTCTTAGAGGAAAATACAGGCAGAACACTCTGAAATAAATCGCAGCAAGATCTTTTTTGATCCACCTCCTAGAGTAATGAAAATAAAAACAAAAATAGGGGATTCCCTGGTGGCGCAGTGGTTAAGAATCTGCCTGCCAATGCAGGGGACACGGGTTCAAGCCCTGGTCCATGAAGCTCCCACGAGCTATGGAGCAACTAAGCCCGTGCGCCACAACTACTGATCCTGCGCTCTAGAACCCGCAAGCCACAACTACTGAACCCACATGACACAACTACTGAAGCCCGCATGCCTAGAGCCCATGCTCCACAACAAGAGAAGCGACCGCAATGAGAAGCACACCCCAAAGAAGAGTAGCCCCCACTCACCACAACTAGAGAAAGCCCACGTGCAGCTATGAAGACCCAAAGCAGCCAAAAGTAAAATTAATTAAATAAACAAATGGGATCGAATTAAGCTTAAAAGCTTTTGCACAGCAAAGGAAGCCATAAACAAGATGAAAAGACAACCTTCAAAATGGGAGAAAATATTTGCAAACGAAGCAACTGACAAGGGATTAATCTTCAAAATATACAAACAGCTCATGCAGCTCAATATCCAAAAATCAAACCCAATACAAAAATGGGCAGAAGATCTAAATAGACATTTCTCCAAAGAAGACAGACAGATTGCCAAAAGGCACATGAAAAGATGCTCAACATCACTAATTATTAGAGAAATGCAAATCAAAACTACAATAAGGTATAACCTCACACCTGTCAGAATGGCCATCATCAAAAAATCTACAAACAATAAATGCTGGAGAGGGTGTGGAGAAAAGGGAACCCTTTTGCACTGCTGGTGGGAATGTAAATTGGTACAACCACTATGGAGAACAGTATGGAGATTCCCTGAAAAAGTACAAACAGAACTACCATATGATCCAGCAATGCCACTCGTGGGCTTACACCCAGAGAAAACCATAATTCGAAAAGATACATGCACCCCAATGTTCACTGCAGCACTATTTACAATAGCCAGTACATGGAAGCAACCTTAATGTCCATCAACAGAGGAACAGATAAAGAAGATGTGGTACATATATACAATGGAATATTACTCAGCCATCAAAAGGAACAAAATTGGGTCATTTGTAGAGACGTGGATGGACCCAGAGACTGTCATACAGAGTGAAGTAAGTCAGAAAGAGAAAAACAAATATATTGTATTGCTTATATGTGGAATCTAGAAAAGTGGTACAGACGAATTTATTTACAAAGCAGAAATAGAGACACAGATTTAGAGAACAAACATATGGATACCAGTGGCTTCCCTGGTGGCACAGTGGTTAAGAGTCCACCTTCCAATGCAGGGGACACAGGTTCAAGCCCTGGTCAAGGAAGATCCCACATGCCATGGAGCAACTAAGCCTGTGCGCCACAACTACTGAGCCTGCGCTCTAGAGCCTGCGAACCACAACTACTGAAGCCCGCACACCTAGAGGCCGTGCTCTGCAACAAGAGAAGCCACCACAATGAGAAGGCCACAAACCACAACAAGAGTAGCCCCCGCTCGCCGCAACTAGAGAAAACCCGCGTGCGGCAACAAAGACCCAATGCAGCCTAAAATAAATAAATAAATAAATAAATAAATAAATAATTTTTTTTAAAGTATGGATACCAAGGGGGGAAGAGGGAAGTGGGATGAAGTGGGAGTTTGGGATTGACAGGTATACACTATTAGTACAAAATAGATAACTAATGAGAACCTACTGTATAACACAGGGAATTCTACTCAATGCTCTGTCGTGACCTAAATGGGAAGGAAATCCAAAAAAGAGGGGATGTATGTCTACATATAGCTGATTCACTTTGCTGTACAGCAGAAACTAACACAGAGCTGGAGGAATCAGGCTCCCTGACCTCACACTATACTACAAAGTTACAGTAACCAAGACAATATGGTACTGGCACAAAAACAGAAATATAGATCAATGGAACAAGATAGAAAGCCCAGAGATAAACCCACGCACATACAGTCACCTAATCTATGACAAAGGAGGCAAGAATATACAGTGGAGAAAAAAGAGTCTCTTCAATAACTGGTGCTGGGAAAACTGGACAGCTACATGCAAAAGAATGAAATTAGAACACTCCCTAACACCATACAGAAAAATAAACTCAAAATGGATTAAAGACCTAAATGTAAGGCTGGACACTATAAAATTCTTAGAGGAAAATACAGGCAGAACACTCTGAAATAAATCGCAGCAAGATCTTTTTTGATCCACCTCCTAGAGTAATGAAAATAAAAACAAAAATAGGGGATTCCCTGGTGGCGCAGTGGTTAAGAATCTGCCTGCCAATGCAGGGGACACGGGTTCAAGCCCTGGTCCATGAAGCTCCCACGAGCTATGGAGCAACTAAGCCCGTGCGCCACAACTACTGATCCTGCGCTCTAGAACCCGCAAGCCACAACTACTGAACCCACATGACACAACTACTGAAGCCCGCATGCCTAGAGCCCATGCTCCACAACAAGAGAAGCGACCGCAATGAGAAGCACACCCCAAAGAAGAGTAGCCCCCACTCACCACAACTAGAGAAAGCCCACGTGCAGCTATGAAGACCCAAAGCAGCCAAAAGTAAAATTAATTAAATAAACAAATGGGATCGAATTAAGCTTAAAAGCTTTTGCACAGCAAAGGAAGCCATAAACAAGATGAAAAGACAACCTTCAAAATGGGAGAAAATATTTGCAAACGAAGCAACTGACAAGGGATTAATCTTCAAAATATACAAACAGCTCATGCAGCTCAATATCCAAAAATCAAACCCAATACAAAAATGGGCAGAAGATCTAAATAGACATTTCTCCAAAGAAGACAGACAGATTGCCAAAAGGCACATGAAAAGATGCTCAACATCACTAATTATTAGAGAAATGCAAATCAAAACTACAATAAGGTATAACCTCACACCTGTCAGAATGGCCATCATCAAAAAATCTACAAACAATAAATGCTGGAGAGGGTGTGGAGAAAAGGGAACCCTTTTGCACTGCTGGTGGGAATGTAAATTGGTACAGCCACTATGGAGAACAGTATGCAGGTTCCTTAAAAAGCTAAAAATAGAATTACCATATGACCCAGCAATT
>NC_041231.1:41369298-41371584 GCF_002837175.3 Physeter macrocephalus | reverse complement strand
AAATTGGGTCATTTGTAGAGACGTGGATGGACCCAGAGACTGTCATACAGAGTGAAGTAAGTCAGAAAGAGAAAAACAAATATATTGTATTGCTTATATGTGGAATCTAGAAAAGTGGTACAGACGAATTTATTTACAAAGCAGAAATAGAGACACAGATTTAGAGAACAAACATATGGATACCAGTGGCTTCCCTGGTGGCACAGTGGTTAAGAGTCCACCTTCCAATGCAGGGGACACAGGTTCAAGCCCTGGTCAAGGAAGATCCCACATGCCATGGAGCAACTAAGCCTGTGCGCCACAACTACTGAGCCTGCGCTCTAGAGCCTGCGAACCACAACTACTGAAGCCCGCACACCTAGAGGCCGTGCTCTGCAACAAGAGAAGCCACCACAATGAGAAGGCCACAAACCACAACAAGAGTAGCCCCCGCTCGCCGCAACTAGAGAAAACCCGCGTGCGGCAACAAAGACCCAATGCAGCCTAAAATAAATAAATAAATAAATAAATAATTTTTTTTAAAGTATGGATACCAAGGGGGGAAGAGGGAAGTGGGATGAAGTGGGAGTTTGGGATTGACAGGTATACACTATTAGTACAAAATAGATAACTAATGAGAACCTACTGTATAACACAGGGAATTCTACTCAATGCTCTGTCGTGACCTAAATGGGAAGGAAATCCAAAAAAGAGGGGATGTATGTCTACATATAGCTGATTCACTTTGCTGTACAGCAGAAACTAACACATTGTAAAGCAACTATACTCCAATAAAAGATTTTTTTAATTTAAAAAAATTTTTTAAAGATAGGAAAAAAAAAAGAAGCAATTCCACTTACAATAGCATCAAAAACAAAAAAAAAGAGGAATAAATTTAACCAAGGAAGTAAAAGATCTATACATCAAAAACTATAAGACACTGAGGAAAGAAACTGAAGAAAAACATACATAAATGAAAAAATATTGTGTCAATAGATTGGAAGAGTTGATATTAATAAAATATACATACTACTCAAAGCTACCTATAGATTCAATGCAATCTCTATAAAAATTCCAATGACATTTTTCACAGAAATAGAAAAAACAATCCTAAAATTCATGTGGAACCACAAAAGACTCTGAATAGCCAACACAATCTTGAGAAAGGGCAAAGTTGGAGGCAAAAAAAACAAAAAACAAAAGAATAACAGAGTTCAGAAATAAACCCATGAATATATGGTCAAGTAATATTTGGCAACAGAGTGAAGAATACTCAATAGGAAAAGGACAGTCTCTTCAATAAATGGTGTTGGAAAAACTGGATATACACATGAAAAAGAATTGGACCCCTATCTTAAATCACTCACAAAAATTAACTTGATATGAATTAAAGACTTAAACAGTAAGACCTGAAACCATAAAATTCCTAATAGGGAAAATGCACCCTGACATTAGTCTTAGCAATAATTTTTTGGATACAGTGCCAAAAGCACAAACAAGAAAAGCAAAAATTAATAAGTGGGACTACATCAAACTAAAAAGCTTCTGCACAACAAACAAACAATCAACAAAATGGCCAGGTAACATTTGGAGAAGGAGAAAATATAACTGACCCTTGAACATCATGGGGTTTAATATGGCATGTGCCAACCCTCCATGCAGTCGAAAATGTGCATGTAACTTACAGTCAACCCTCTACATATGCATTTCCTCCATATTGTGGCTCCTCCATATTGTGGCTCCTCCATATCTGTGGTTCCACATCCACAAATTCAATCATCCAAGGATTGTATAATACTGTAGTAAGCACTATTGAAAAAACTGGCATATAAGTGGACCCTTGCAGTTCAAACCCATGTTGTTCAAGAGTCAATTATATTTGCAAACCATATTATCTGATAAAGAGTTAACATCCAAAATATATACGGAACTCATACAATTCAAATAGCAAAAAACAATCCGACTAAAAATCAGGTAGAGGACTTGAACAGACATTTTTCCAAAGAAGACATACAAATGGCCAACAGGTACATAAAAGGGTGCACAACATCACTAATCATCAGGGAAATGCAAATCACAACCACAATGAGATATCATCTCACACTTGTTAGAATGGCTATCATCAAAAAGACAAGAGAGGGGCTTCCCTGGTGGCGCAGTGGTTGCGCGTCCGCCTGCCGATGCAGGGGAACCGGGTTCGCGCCCCGGTCTGGGAGGATCCCACGTGCCGCGGAGCGGCTGGGCCCGTGAGCCATGGCAGCTGAGCCTGCGCGTCCGGAGCCTGTGCTCCGCAACGGGAGAGGCCAC
>NC_041231.1:41365727-41368643 GCF_002837175.3 Physeter macrocephalus | reverse complement strand
AAAAAAAAAAAAAAAAAAAGACAAGAGAT
Source organism: Physeter macrocephalus (assembly GCF_002837175.3). NCBI lineage: Eukaryota > Metazoa > Chordata > Mammalia > Artiodactyla > Physeteridae > Physeter > Physeter macrocephalus. The sequence continues at coordinate 41,368,614 of NC_041231.1, read as the reverse complement.
AACAAATGCTGAGAAGGATGTGGAGAAGGAACCCTGGTGCACTGGTGATGGGAATGTAAACTGGTAGAGTCAGTATGGAAAACAATAGGGAATTTCCTCAAAAAATGAGGAACTAGAACTACCATACAATCCAGCAATCCCACCTCTGGGTATGTATCCAAAGAAGATCAAATCACTATCTCAAAAATATCCCATGTTCGCTGCAGCACTACTCACAATAGCCAAGACATGGAAACAACCTGTGTCCATAGACAGATGAATGAACAAAGAAAATGTGAGACAGATATAGATATATCTCACACAAACACAATGGAATATTATTCAGCCACTTGAAAGAAGGAAATTTTACCATTTGAGACAACATGAATGGATCTTGAGGGCACTGTGCGAAGTGAAATAAGTCAGAAAGAGAAAGACAAACACTGTACTATCTCACTTATACGTGGAATCTTTAAAAAAAAAAAAAAAGCCAAACTCACAGGGAAACAGAGTACAATAGTTGTCAGGGGCTGAGTACTAGGAGAAATGGGGAGATGTTAGTCAAGGGGTTACAAACTTCCAGTTATAAGATGAGTAAGTTTCAGGGATGTAATGTACAGAATGGTGACTACAGTTAAAAATACTGTATTGTATACTTAAAAATTGCTGTGAGACAACTGGAGAAGAGAGAACCTGCATACCACAACTAGAGAGAAGCCCACGCCCCGCAATGAAGAGCCCACGCACTGCAACGAAAGATCCCACATGCCTCAATGAAGATCCTGCCTGCCGCAACTAAGACCCGACGCAGCCAAAAATAAATAAATAAAAAATAAATCTTAAAAAAAAATTGCTGTGAGAGTAGAGCTTTAATGTTTTTACCATAACAACAAAATGGTAATTATGTGAGGTAAAATATTTGTTAACCAACCTTGCAATAGTAAACATTTCGCAAATATATGTATATCGAGTCATCACACTGTACACCTTAAATTTATACAATGTTATATATCAATTTATATCTCAACAAAGCTGGAAAATGTAAGGTCTAGGTGTGGTATGGGGTTGAAAACAAAAGGACTACTTGAAACTCTTTAAGAAAAATAGTCAAAACACTGCAGTTCTTCTTTATTCTGCCCACAATGTAAGATAAACATCCCTCTACCTCCAGGCTATCAGAAAAACCAAGCGTCATTCCCTGGGGAGTTTGGACAAGACCAGTTCAGGATTCAGGGACCCACACTTTGCTGAGGACAGAGATCAACATCAAACTAAGAACAGATCCCAGTACCTACTCCTACCGGGCTGGTGATGCAAATCAGAGCTTTGACAAATGGAACACCCATGTAACATATAACATCCATATTTCATTAAGACACAGAACTTTTCAATCACCCTAAAAGTCCCCTCATGTCTCTTTCCAGACAATCCTCTCCCAGAGGCAATCACTATCCTGATTTGCATCACCATAAATCTGTAATGTTGCTTGTTCTCTCATATAAATACAATCAATCAGAATGTAATCTTTTATATCTGGCTCTTTTGTTCAACACAATATTTTTAAAATTCATCCATGTTGTTCTATCTCTACATTTTTATCTATTTTTACAAGGATCTCCTGTTTTTAAGCAAATTTTTTACTGATATGTAACATCCCTAAGTATGCAAATCATTAGTCTACAGCTAAACAAATTTACAAAGAGTATGTACCTATATGCCCACCATCCAGTAAATAAAATATTAGCAGCATCCCAAAGCCACTCATGTCTCTTCCAGTCAGTAACACACACACAGACACACCTTCAAATTGAATGTGATAAATAAAGGAAATGGATGAATTGCTGCTACACACAATGATATCACAGATACGCTCTTGATTTAAAAAGCCAGATATTAAAAAAAATAAAAATTAAAAAAAATAAAAAGCCAGATATAAAAGTGGTTATCTAACCACTCTCTGACAAACATCACCAGCTATTAGTTTTACCTGGTTCTATATTTTATGTACATAAACCATAACAGCATGAACTCTTACATCTGGCTCCTGTTGTAAAGATTCTATCTGTGATGTTCATCTGTATTGTTGTGTGTAGGTGTGTAGCAATAACTCATTCATTTTCCTTCTTGTGTCACTTTCAGTTATCTGAATATATCATAATTTATCTGCCCATTCTACTGCTGATGAGCAGTTTGTTTTTTTTACAGTTCACATAAATTATGAATACAGCTGCTGCTAACATTTTACTTTTTTTTTTTTTTTTTTGCGGTACGCGGGCCTCTCACTATTGCGGCCTCTCCCATTGCGGAGCACAGGCTCCGGACGTGCAAGCTCAGCGGCCATGGCTCACGGGCCCAGCCGCTCCGCGGCATGTGGGCTCCTCCCGGACCGGGGCACAAACCCGTGTCCCCTGCATCGGCAGGCGGACTCTCAACCACTGTGCCACCAGGGAAGCCCCTACATATGTATTTTGCTGTTGGATTTACACCTATGAGTAGACATGCTGGATCATAAGGTATCCATACATTCAACTTTTGAAAATAGTGCCAAAGAGTTTTCCAAAGTAGTTAAGCCATTTTCTCTCCCACCAGCAGTATATGGAAGTATCAGTTGTTCCACTTCCTTACCAGCACTTGGTATTGCCAGTGTTTTGAATTTTAGTCATTCTAATGCTGTGTGGTGATATCTCATTGTGGTTTTAATTTGCATTTCCCTGATGACTGAGACTAAATACCTTACCATATGTTTATGAACCATCAGGATATCTGTTTTTTGAGCAGCCTATCCAAGCCTTTTGTCCATTTTTCTACTGAACTGTCTTATTTCGTTTTATTGAGTTATAGTTAACATACAATATTATATTCGTTTCAGGTACACAACACAGTGATTTCATATTTTTTTTTTTTTTTT
>NC_041231.1:41357354-41365657 GCF_002837175.3 Physeter macrocephalus | reverse complement strand
GACCTCTCACTGTTGTGGCCTCTCCCATTGCGGAGCACGGGCTCCGGACGCGCAGGCTCAGCGGCCATGGCTCACAGGCCTAGCCGCTCCGCGGCATGTGGGATCTTCCCGGACCGGGGCACAAACCCGTGTCCCCTGCATCGGCAGGCGGACTCTCAACCACTGCGCCACCAGGGAAGCCCTGATTTCATATTTTTATACAATATCAAATAATCACCAAAATAAGTCAAGTTACCATCCATCACCATAAAAAGTTGCTACAATATTATTGACTATATTCCCTATGTGTACATTACATCCCCATGACTTATTTATTTTATAGCTGGAAATGTGTACCTCTTAATCCCCTTCACCTATTTCATCCGTCCCTCCACCGCCTCCCCTATGGGAACAACCAGTTTATTCTCTGTATCCATGAGTCTTATCCTGTCTTGTTTTGTTTCTTTTCTTCTTTGTTTTTTAGATTCCACATATGAGTAACATCATACCATATTTGTTTTTCCTGTCTGATTTGCTTCACTTAGCATAATACCCTCTAGGTCCATCCATGCTGTCACAAATGGCAAGATCATATTCTTTTTTATGGCTGAGTAATATCCCAGAGTAATGGACACTTAGATTGCTCCCATATCTTTGCTAGTGTAAATAGTACTTCAATGAACATAGGGGTACATATATCTTTTCAAAACACTGTTTTCATTTTCTTCTGATAAAGACCCATAAATGGAATTGCTGGATCATATGGTAGTTCTATTTTTAATTTTTTGAGGAACCTCCATACTGTTTTCCATAGTGGCTACACTGATTTACATTCCCATCAATGGTGCACGATAGCTCCCTTTTCTCCACATCCTTATCAACACTTGCTGTTTCTTGTCTTTTTTATAACAGCCATTCTCACAGTTTGTGAGGTGGTATCATTATGGTTTTAATTTGCATTTCCCTGATGTTCAGTGATGTTGAACATCTTCTCATGTGCATGTTGGCCATCTGTATGTCTTCTTTGGAAAAATGTCTACTCAGGTCCTCTGCCCACTTTTTAATTGGGTTGTTTGGGTTTTTTGACGATGAGTTTTAAGAGTTCTTTACATATCTTGGATATCAACCCCTTATCTATTATTGGCAAATATATTCTCCCATTCATTAGGCTTTTTGTATTGTTGATGGTTTCCTTCGCTGTGCAAAAGCTTTTCAGTTTGATGTAGTCCCGTTTATTTATTTTTGCTTTTGCTTCCCTTGCCTGAGAAGACAGATCAAAAAAATACTGCTAAGACCAATGTCAAAGAGCATACAATCTATATTTTCTTCTATGACTTTTACGGTTTCATGTCTTACAATTAAGTCCTTAACTGATTTTGAGGGGGGGGGTTGTATATAGTATGAGAAAGTAGTCCAGTTTGATTCTTTTGCATGTAGCTGTCCAGTTTTCCAAACACTATTTATTGAACAGGTTGTCTTTTCTCCACTGTATATTCTTGCCTCCTCTGTCATAGATTAATTGACCATGTAAGTATACATTTACTTCTGGGCTCTTTACTGTGTTCCATTGATCTATGTGTCTGTTTTTATGCCAGTACCATACTGTTTGGATTACTCTACCTTTGTAGTACAGTTTCAAGCCTGGGAGCATGATACCTCCAGTTTTGTTCTTCCTTCTCAACACTGTTTTGACTATACAGGGTCTTTTGTGGTTCCATGCAAATTTTAGGATTATCTGTTCTAGTTCTGTGAAAATGCCTTTGGTATTTTGATAATCGGGACTGCACTGAATCTGTAGAATGCCTTGGGCAGTACGGTCATTTTCATGATATTGATTTGTCCAATCCATGCACATAGTACATCTTTCCATTTGTTTGTCTTGTCTACACTTTCTTTCATCAATGTCATAGTTTTCAGAGTACAGGTCATTCACCTCCTTGGTTAAATTTATTCCTAGATATTTTACTCTTTTTGATGCAATTATAAACGGGATCACTTTGTTAATTCCTCTGATAGATCATTGTTAAAATAGAGAGATGCAACAGACCTCTATACATTAATTCTGTATCCTGCAATTTTCCTGAAGTCACTTATTGAAGTCAGTTTTTGAATAACAATTCACTTATTGAATAACAGTTTTTTTGTGAAGTCTTTGGGGTTTTCTATATATAGTATCATGCCACCTACAAACAATGACAGTTTTATTTCTTCCTTTCCAATTCTGATTCCTTTTTTTGTTTTTGTTTTTTTTGCCTAACTGCTGTGGCAATAACTTCCAATACTATGTTGAATGAAAGTGGTGAAAGTAAGCATCCTTGTCTTACTCCTGCTCTTAGAGCAAAAGCCTTCAGACTTTCTCCATTGGGTATGATGTTACCTGTGGGATTTAATATATGTATGGCCTTTATTATGTTGAGGTAGGTTCCCTCTATACCTACTTTGTTGACAGTTTTTGTCATAAACAGACACTGAATTTGGCTAATGCATTTTCTGCATCTATTGAGATGATATGATTTTTATTCTTCAATCTGATAATGTGGTGTATCTTGTTGATTGATTTGCAGATATTGTACCATCCTTGCATCTCTGGGATAAATCCCACTTGATCATGGGGTATGATCCTTTTAATGTATTGTTGAATTTGATTTGATAATATTTTATTGTAGATTTTTGCATTTATATTCATCAGTGATACTGGCCTGTAATTCTGTGTGTGTGTGTGATGTCTCTGGTTTTGTTATCAGGATATGCTGGCCTCATAGAATGAGTTCAGAAGTGTTCCTTCCTCATTGATTTTTTTGAATAGTTTGAAAAAGAAAAGTGTTAACTATTCTTTAAATGTTTGGTAGAATTTGCCTGTGAAGCTATCTGGTCCTGGACTTCTGCTTGTTGGAAGTTTTTTATTACTGATTCAATTTCATTACTGGTAATCAGTCTGTTCATATTTTCTATTTCTTTCTGATTCAGTCTTGGGAATTTGTACGTTTCCAGGAATTTATCCATTTCTCCTATGTTATCCATTTTATTAGTGTATAATTGTTCATAGTAATCACTTATGATCTTCTGTACGTATGGTGTTCGTTGTAACTTCTCCTCTTTTATCCTTGATTTTATTTATTTGGGCCCTGTCTCCTTTTTTCTTGATGAATCTAACTAAATGTTTATCAATTCTGTATATATTTTCAAAGAACTAACTCTTAGTTTCAATGATCTTCTCTATTGTTTTTTAGTCTCTATTTCACTTATTTCCACTCTGATCTTTTATTTCCTTTATTCTACTAACCTTGGGCTTTGCTTGTTCTTCTTTTTCTAGTTTCTTTAAATGTACATTTTGATTGTTTGAGATTTTTCTTGTATCATGAAGTAGGCTTGTATCACTATGAACTTCCCTCTTAGAACTGTTTTATCTTCATCCCACAGATTTTGGATCACTGTTTCCATTTTCGCTTGTCTCCAGGTAATTTTTGATTTCCTCTTTGACTTTTCAATGACCCATTGATTGTTTAGTAGCATGTTGTTTAATCTCCATATGTTTGTTTTGTTTTGTTTTGTTTCAGTTTTCTTCTTGTAGTTAATTCCTAATTTCATACCAGTGAAGTCAGAAAAGATGTCTGACAAATGTTGGAGAGGGTATGGAGAAAAGGGAATCCTCTTACACTGTTGGTGGGAGTATAAATTGGTGCAGCCACTATGGAGAATAGTATGGAGCTTCCTCAAAAAACTAAAAGTAGAGTTGCCATATGATCCAGCAATCCCACTCCTGGGCATGTATCTGGAGAAAACCATAATTCGAAAAGATACATGTACTCCTATGTTCACAGCAGCACTACTTACAATAGCCAAGATATGGAAACAACCTAAATGTCCACCAACAGATGAATGGATAAAGAAGACATAGTACACATATACAATGGAATATTACTCAGCCATAAAAAAAGAATGAAATAATGCCATTTGCAGCTAAATGGATGGACCTAGAGATTATCATACTAAGCAAAGTAAGTCAGAAAGAGAAAGACAAATACCATGTGAAGACAAGTCCTTAATCAAATAGCTCTTTCACTCTGTGACTTGTCTTCCCCCTCTCCTTAATGATATCTTTTGAACAACATATCTTCATTTTAATAAAGTACAACTTATCAATAAAAAATCTTTGTCTACCCCTAGGTCAAAAGACTATTTTCCTATGCTTCCTTTAAGGTGCATGATTGTTTTACATTTCACATTCTACCATCCATCTGGAATTGAATCTGGAGTATATGCTGTGAAGTCAGGTTCACGATTCATTGGTTTCAATATTGACCCAATACCATTTATTGCCTAGGCCATCATTTTTCATTCCAATCAGCCCAGCATCACTTATTGTAAAGGACATCATTTCCCCACTGCACTGCAATACCACTTTTTTCATATATCACTGGATGATAAACATGATGGTCTATTTCTGGACCCTCTGTTTCATCATTCTGTCTTTGCCCCCAAACCACAATGTCTTAATTTATAATAGTCTCATTTCTAGATCTCAGTGGGAAATCTTTCAATATTTCACTACTGAATATGATATATGCTGTAGGCTTTTAGATATCCTTTACTAGATTAGGAAAATTCCCTTCTATTCTTATTTTGCTAAGGGATTTTTTATCATGAAGGGGTTTTTATTTATACTTCTGCTTTAAGAAAATTATTAAAATGCATCCTGCACTAGAGCTCCCTTTCCAGAAAAGTGTACTCCCCAACTTAAACGGTTCCTGGGTCATAGTAGGTTGCACTTACTCCCATACCCATCTGAACAGTAACTGGATCAGAGTTCTACTTCCATGTGTACTACCTCCATGCCCACATAGCAACATTTCTACTCTGTTACATAATTTGAGGTGGCTTCTAGTCATGCTGAACTGCTATCAATTTTGGTATCAACTTTGTTTTTGTCCATGCTCTGATTTTGGGTGATTTCTCCGGAACTATATTTTTCCCACATATCTTGCTGACTTCAGTGCATAATTTTGAAGAATGTGATATTTTTCAATAATGCATAAATATTATAGCAGAAATACCCAAATATGTCACAGAAGAGGACAGTCAGGCCAAACTTCATTTGAGCACATTTACTGCCTTGTTTTAATTACGACTGATCATGTCCAGCCAATCAGACAGAAACATACAAATGAACTGATAACAATTCAATTCTATTCAAATGCAGATAATCAGTAGTGAAATATTATCTATTTGATTGTAGGAAATCAAAAATAAGCATTTGATATAGTATGTAAAAATTATGTTCTGATTGACATGTATACACTGATGTGTATAAAATTTATGACTAATAAGAACCTGCTGTATAAAAAAATAAATAAAATAAAATTTAAAAATTAAAAAATCATGTTCTGACAGCCAACAATAGTTACTTGTCACTATTAGATTAGAGCCAAAATAGCTCATCCTCTATGCTGAACATAGATCAGGAATGATTTTATAGCAGTGTATCATAATGTGATTAATTATAGCTTCAAAATGATTGCTTAGGGCTTCCCTGGTGGCACAGTGGTTGAGAATCTGCCTGCCGATGCAGGGGACATGTGTTTGTGCCCGGTTCCACGAGGATCCCACATGCCGCGGAGCAGCTGGGCCGGTGAGCCATGGCCACTGAGCCTGTGCGTCCGGAGCCTGTGCTCCGCAACGGGAGAGGGCGCAGCAGTGAGAGGCCCGCGTACCACAAAAAAAAAAAAAAAAAAAAGATTGCTTATAACCTCATACTACAAAATAAATGCATATCATACTGCCAAAAATGATCACCATTTGTGTTTTACAATTTATGGGTCCACTTACCTTCACATTTTTCAAGAATCTGGACTGTTTCTCCTATTTCTAAGACCAACCCTTGAGGGACAGATCCTCGAAAGCTGCATATCACTAGAAAAACAAGGATAAACATGTCAATTAGCATTTTAAAACAGTGAGACAGGGTCAGTGTCAATGAAATTAAGCACTAAATTTTCTTAAGTATACACTCTCCCTTCTAATTCATTTTTCAAATATGTAAGTCCCTTTCAACTTAATCTATATTTTGAAAGGTAATATTAAATGGTTCAGAACACTGAAGTATACTTTGGCAAAATCACTATTACTTAGAGGTTTGTGCATGCATGCATGTATGTGAAAACATTTCTGTAAACAGAGCCTCCCTCTCTCTCCCCCTCAGCATATCTTGTGTTTGTCTATTCTTTCTGGGCAAGTATGTGTCCATTAAGAAAAACTGAACATTAGAAGCTTATTACCTACTATAAACAGACAAATCGATATTTTTAAAAGGATCAACAAATAAATATGATTATGCTTTGAAAAACAGAATCCCCATAATAAAAATAAACAAAAATTAATGAAGTAAAAAGCAAATGTACAACAGAGAAAATCTATACTCATCAAAATCCCACATACTTTTATTTTTATTTTATTTTATTTTTTATAAGCAACTCATGCAGCTCAATAACAAAAAAAAACCCAATCCAAAAATGGGCAGAAGACCTAAATAGACATTTCTCCAAAGAAGATATACAGATTGCCAACAAACACATGAAAGAATGCTCAACATCATTAATCATTAGAGAAATGCAAATCAAAACGACAATGAGATATCATCACACACCGGTCAGATTGGCCATCATCAAAAACTCTAGAAACAATAAATGCTAGAGAGGGTGTGGAGAAAAGGGAACCCTCTTGCACTGCTGGTGGGAATAATGTAAATTGATACAGCCACTATGGAGAACAGTATGGAGGTTCCTTAAAAAACTACAAATAGAACTACCATACGACCCCGCAATCCCACTACTGGGCATATACCCTGAGAAAACCATAATTCAAAAAGAGTCATGTACCAAAATGTTCATTGCAGCTCTATTTACAATAGCAAGGACATGGAAGCAACCTAACTGTCCATCAACAGATGAATGGATAAAGAAGATGTGGCACATATATACAATGGAATATTACTCAGCCATAAAAAGAAATGAAACTGAGTTATTTGTAATGAGGTGGATAGAACTGGAGTCTGTCATACAGAGTGAAGTAAGTCAGAAGGAGAAAAACAAATACCGTATGCTAACACATATATATGGAATCTAAGAAAAAAAAATGTCATGAAGAGATTAGTGGTAGGACAGGAATAAAACACAGACCTACTAGAGCATGGACTTGAGGACATGGGGAGGGGGAAGGGTAAGCTGTGACGAAGTGAGAGAGTGGCAGGGACATATATGCACTACCAAATGTAAATTAGATAGCTAGTGGGAAGCTGCCGCATAGCACAGGGAGATCACCTCTGTGCTTTGTGACCACGAGAGGGGTGGGATAGGGACGGTGGGAGGGAGGGAGATACCAAATGTAAATTAGATAGCTAGTGGGAAGCTGCCGCATAGCACAGGGAGACCACCTCTGTGCTTTGTGACCATGAGAGGGGTGGGATAGGGAGGGTTGGAGGGAGGGAGATGCAAGAGGGAAGAAAAAAAAAAAGAAAACTGATAAAATGATTCTAAAATTTACACAATACAAAGAACCAAGAAAAGCCTTGTCAACTTGTCAATTTTAAAGGATGTACACTATCATATATCAAGCCTTATAATCTAAAATTAGTTCTTTGGAAACACTAACACTGATAGACACATAGGCAAGACGGATCAAAAAAAAAGGGAGAGAGAAAAGGTATAAATTATCAGTATCAGCAATAAAAACATTAATGTAATTAATAATTAAATGATGTATAAAAGGACATTAGATAAAACTTTATAACAAAAATTTAGAAAATTTAGAATAGATGGATAAATTTGTAGAAAGATCAACTTTACAAAAACTGACAGAGCAGTTAAAAACTTGAATAGTCCTATATCTATTAAACAAAAGTGAATCTGTAATTAAAATTTTCCCACAAATGAAATAACAAGTCCTGACTACTCTACCAGCGAATTTGTCCAAACATCTGGGGAAGAAACACCAACCACAAATAAATCCCTCCAGGAAACAGGGAAAAGAGAATTCATTTTTAACTCAGCATGAAAATAAAAGTGACAAAGACATTATAAGAAAGGAAAGTTACAGGCCAATCTGTCTCATGATCACAGATAGAAAATCTTTTTTTAAAAAAAACAAACAACCCAATCCAAAAATGGGCAGAAGACCTAAATAGAAAAACAGAACTACCATACAACCCAGCAATCCCAAAACTGGGCATTTACTCTGAGAAAACCATAATTCAAAAAGAGTCATGGGGCTTCCCTGGTGGCGCAGTGGTTGAGAGTCCGCCTGCCGATGCAGGGGATGCGGGTTCATGC
>NC_041231.1:41354659-41357258 GCF_002837175.3 Physeter macrocephalus | reverse complement strand
GTCCGCGTACCACAAAAAAAAAAAAAAAAAGAGTCATGTACCACAGTGCTCATTGCAGCTCTGTTTACAATTGCCAGGACATGGAAGCAACCTAAGTGTCCATCAACAGATGAATGGATAAAGAAGATGTGGCACATACGTACGATGCAATATTACTCAGCCATAAAAAGAAACGAAACTGAGTTATTTATAGTGAGGTGGATGGACCTAGAGTCTGTCATACAGAGTGAAGTAAGTCAGAAAGAGAAAAACAAATACCGTATGCTAACACATATATATGGAATCTAAAAAAAAAATCGTCGTGAAGAACCTAGGGCAAGACGGGAATAAAGACGCAGACCTACTAGAGAATGGACTTGAGGACATGGGGAGTGGGAAGGGTAAGCTGGGACAAAGTAAGAGAGTGTTAGTGTATATATGGACATATATACACTACCAAATGTAAAATAGATAGCTAGTGGGAAGCAGTCGCATAGCACAGGGAGATCAGCTCAGTGCTTTGTGACCAGCTAGAAGGGTGGGATAGGGAGGGTGAGAGGAAGGGAGACACAAGAGGGAAAAGATATGGGGATATATGTATATGTATAACCGATTCACTTTGTTATAAAGCACCAGCAATCCCACTCCTGGGCATGTATCTGGAGAAAACCATAATTCGAAAAGATACATGTACTCCTATGTTCACAGCAGCACTACTTACAATAGCCAAGATATGGAAACAACCTAAATGTCCACCAACAGATGAATGGATAAAGAAGACATAGTACACATATACAATGGAATATTACTCAGCCATAAAAAAAGAATGAAATAATGCCATTTGCAGCTAAATGGATGGACCTAGAGATTATCATACTAAGCAAAGTAAGTCAGAAAGAGAAAGACAAATACCATGTGAAGACAAGTCCTTAATCAAATAGCTCTTTCACTCTGTGACTTGTCTTCCCCCTCTCCTTAATGATATCTTTTGAACAACATATCTTCATTTTAATAAAGTACAACTTATCAATAAAAAATCTTTGTCTACCCCTAGGTCAAAAGACTATTTTCCTATGCTTCCTTTAAGGTGCATGATTGTTTTACATTTCACATTCTACCATCCATCTGGAATTGAATCTGGAGTATATGCTGTGAAGTCAGGTTCACGATTCATTGGTTTCAATATTGACCCAATACCATTTATTGCCTAGGCCATCATTTTTCATTCCAATCAGCCCAGCATCACTTATTGTAAAGGACATCATTTCCCCACTGCACTGCAATACCACTTTTTTCATATATCACTGGATGATAAACATGATGGTCTATTTCTGGACCCTCTGTTTCATCATTCTGTCTTTGCCCCCAAACCACAATGTCTTAATTTATAATAGTCTCATTTCTAGATCTCAGTGGGAAATCTTTCAATATTTCACTACTGAATATGATATATGCTGTAGGCTTTTAGATATCCTTTACTAGATTAGGAAAATTCCCTTCTATTCTTATTTTGCTAAGGGATTTTTTATCATGAAGGGGTTTTTATTTATACTTCTGCTTTAAGAAAATTATTAAAATGCATCCTGCACTAGAGCTCCCTTTCCAGAAAAGTGTACTCCCCAACTTAAACGGTTCCTGGGTCATAGTAGGTTGCACTTACTCCCATACCCATCTGAACAGTAACTGGATCAGAGTTCTACTTCCATGTGTACTACCTCCATGCCCACATAGCAACATTTCTACTCTGTTACATAATTTGAGGTGGCTTCTAGTCATGCTGAACTGCTATCAATTTTGGTATCAACTTTGTTTTTGTCCATGCTCTGATTTTGGGTGATTTCTCCGGAACTATATTTTTCCCACATATCTTGCTGACTTCAGTGCATAATTTTGAAGAATGTGATATTTTTCAATAATGCATAAATATTATAGCAGAAATACCCAAATATGTCACAGAAGAGGACAGTCAGGCCAAACTTCATTTGAGCACATTTACTGCCTTGTTTTAATTACGACTGATCATGTCCAGCCAATCAGACAGAAACATACAAATGAACTGATAACAATTCAATTCTATTCAAATGCAGATAATCAGTAGTGAAATATTATCTATTTGATTGTAGGAAATCAAAAATAAGCATTTGATATAGTATGTAAAAATTATGTTCTGATTGACATGTATACACTGATGTGTATAAAATTTATGACTAATAAGAACCTGCTGTATAAAAAAATAAATAAAATAAAATTTAAAAATTAAAAAATCATGTTCTGACAGCCAACAATAGTTACTTGTCACTATTAGATTAGAGCCAAAATAGCTCATCCTCTATGCTGAACATAGATCAGGAATGATTTTATAGCAGTGTATCATAATGTGATTAATTATAGCTTCAAAATGATTGCTTAGGGCTTCCCTGGTGGCACAGTGGTTGAGAATCTGCCTGCCGATGCAGGGGACATGTGTTTGTGCCCGGTTCCACGAGGATCCCACATGCCGCGGAGCAGCTGGGCCGGTGAGCCATGGCCACTGAGCCTGTGCGTCCGGAGCCTGTGCTCCGCAACGGGAGAGGGCGCAGCAGTGAGAGGCCCGCGTACCACAAAAAAAAAAAAAAAAAAA
>NC_041231.1:41348487-41351807 GCF_002837175.3 Physeter macrocephalus | reverse complement strand
GAATGGATAAAGAAGATGTGGTACATATATACAATGGAATATTACTCAGCCATAAAAAGAAACGAAATTGAGTTATTTGTAGTGAGGTGGATGGACCTAGAGTCTGTCATACAGAGTGAAGTAAGTCAGAAAGAGAAAAACAAATACCGTAATGCTAACACATATATATGGAATCAAAAAAAAAAAAAAAAGTCATGAAGAACCTAGGGGCAAGACGGGAAAAAAGACGCAGACCTACTAGAGAATGGACTTGAGGACATGGGAAGGGGGAAGGGGAAGCTGGGACAAAGTGAGAGAGTGGTAGTGTATATATGGACATATATACACTACCAAATGTAAAATAGATAGCTAGTGGGAAGCAGTCGCATAGCACAGGGAGATCAGCTCAGTGCTTTGTGACCAGCTAGAAGGGTGGGATAGGGAGGGTGAGAGGAAGGGAGACACAAGAGGGAAAAGATATGGGGATATATGTATATGTATAACCGATTCACTTTGTTATAAAGCAGAAACTAACAGACCATTGTAAAGCAATTATACTCCAATAAAAATGTTTAAAATAAATAAATAAATAAAAAATAAAAAGCAAACTGGGAATTCCCTCGTGGTACAGTGGTTAGGACTCGGCACTTTCACTGCCATGATTCCCAGTTTCGATCCCTGGTCGGGGAACTAAGATCCCGCAAGCCATGTGGTCATGCATGCATGCATGCATGAATAAATAAATAAACAGCAAATCAAATCCAACTATATATAAAAAGAATAACCATGACCAATTTGGGTTTATTCCAGAGCGCAATTGGTTTAATATTAAAAAAATCAATAAAGGGGAAAAAAAGTCACATGATAATATCCATAAATGCAGAAGAGGCATTTGATAAAATTCAACGTCTACTCGTGACTAAAATTCTTAATAATCTAAGAATAGAAGGGAACTTCCTTAATATGATGGTTATGTACAATGTATCTATAGCAAACATCGTATATATTAGTGAAATACTCAGCATTTTATCACTAAGGTTAGGAATAAGAAGAGCACGTCCACTACCATTTCTATTCAACATTACACTGAAGGGCCACCCTGTGCAAATAAAGCAGGAAAAGAAATAAAAGGTATAATGATTAGAAACAAAGAAATAATAGTATCATTATCTGCAGGTCTGAAAAAAATCCCAACACAGAAAATATGTCAATGTGTAGCAAGGTCACTAGATACAATATGAATTTTTTTTAAGTCTATATAGGAACAAACAACTAGAAAATGAAATGTTTGACAAATATACAATTTATAACAGCATCAAAAATGTCAAGTAACTATAAATAAATCTAAGACACATATGGAAGAACTCTATAGAGAAAACGATATGACATTAGATATAGTAAAAGTCTAATAAATGAAGGCATACATCCTATTCATGAATTCCAAGACTCAACAGTATAAAGATACAGATTTTCCCTAAATTGATCATTAGATTCTATGCAATCTCAACTAAAATCCCAATAAACATTTTGGGGAAATCAATAAACTGATTCTACAATGTGCATAAAAATGCAAAGGATGAAACAGAGGAACATATACTACCTAATATCAGCCTTTCCATTGTTAAAAAAAAAAAAAATGAAGACAAGTCCTTAATCAAATAGCTCTTTCACTCTGTGACTTGTCTTCCCCCTCTCCTTAATGATATCTTTTGAACAACATATCTTCATTTTAATAAAGTACAACTTATCAATAAAAAATCTTTGTCTACCCCTAGGTCAAAAGACTATTTTCCTATGCTTCCTTTAAGGTGCATGATTGTTTTACATTTCACATTCTACCATCCATCTGGAATTGAATCTGGAGTATATGCTGTGAAGTCAGGTTCACGATTCATTGGTTTCAATATTGACCCAATACCATTTATTGCCTAGGCCATCATTTTTCATTCCAATCAGCCCAGCATCACTTATTGTAAAGGACATCATTTCCCCACTGCACTGCAATACCACTTTTTTCATATATCACTGGATGATAAACATGATGGTCTATTTCTGGACCCTCTGTTTCATCATTCTGTCTTTGCCCCCAAACCACAATGTCTTAATTTATAATAGTCTCATTTCTAGATCTCAGTGGGAAATCTTTCAATATTTCACTACTGAATATGATATATGCTGTAGGCTTTTAGATATCCTTTACTAGATTAGGAAAATTCCCTTCTATTCTTATTTTGCTAAGGGATTTTTTATCATGAAGGGGTTTTTATTTATACTTCTGCTTTAAGAAAATTATTAAAATGCATCCTGCACTAGAGCTCCCTTTCCAGAAAAGTGTACTCCCCAACTTAAACGGTTCCTGGGTCATAGTAGGTTGCACTTACTCCCATACCCATCTGAACAGTAACTGGATCAGAGTTCTACTTCCATGTGTACTACCTCCATGCCCACATAGCAACATTTCTACTCTGTTACATAATTTGAGGTGGCTTCTAGTCATGCTGAACTGCTATCAATTTTGGTATCAACTTTGTTTTTGTCCATGCTCTGATTTTGGGTGATTTCTCCGGAACTATATTTTTCCCACATATCTTGCTGACTTCAGTGCATAATTTTGAAGAATGTGATATTTTTCAATAATGCATAAATATTATAGCAGAAATACCCAAATATGTCACAGAAGAGGACAGTCAGGCCAAACTTCATTTGAGCACATTTACTGCCTTGTTTTAATTACGACTGATCATGTCCAGCCAATCAGACAGAAACATACAAATGAACTGATAACAATTCAATTCTATTCAAATGCAGATAATCAGTAGTGAAATATTATCTATTTGATTGTAGGAAATCAAAAATAAGCATTTGATATAGTATGTAAAAATTATGTTCTGATTGACATGTATACACTGATGTGTATAAAATTTATGACTAATAAGAACCTGCTGTATAAAAAAATAAATAAAATAAAATTTAAAAATTAAAAAATCATGTTCTGACAGCCAACAATAGTTACTTGTCACTATTAGATTAGAGCCAAAATAGCTCATCCTCTATGCTGAACATAGATCAGGAATGATTTTATAGCAGTGTATCATAATGTGATTAATTATAGCTTCAAAATGATTGCTTAGGGCTTCCCTGGTGGCACAGTGGTTGAGAATCTGCCTGCCGATGCAGGGGACATGTGTTTGTGCCCGGTTCCACGAGGATCCCACATGCCGCGGAGCAGCTGGGCCGGTGAGCCATGGCCACTGAGCCTGTGCGTCCGGAGCCTGTGCTCCGCAACGGGAGAGGGCGCAGCAGTGAGAGGCCCGCGTACCACAAAAAAAAAAAAAAAAAAA
>NC_041231.1:41336535-41345266 GCF_002837175.3 Physeter macrocephalus | reverse complement strand
GGGGAAGCAGCCACATAGCACAGGGAGATCAGCTCGGTGCTTTGTGACCACCTAGAGGGGTGGGATAGGGAGGGTGAGAGGAAGGGAGACACAAGAGGGAAAAGATATGGGGATATATGTATATGTATAACCGATTCACTTTGTTATAAAGCAGAAACTAACAGACCATTGTAAAGCAATTATACTCCAATAAAAATGTTTAAAATAAATAAATAAATAAAAAATAAAAAGCAAACTGGGAATTCCCTCGTGGTACAGTGGTTAGGACTCGGCACTTTCACTGCCATGATTCCCAGTTTCGATCCCTGGTCGGGGAACTAAGATCCCGCAAGCCATGTGGTCATGCATGCATGCATGCATGAATAAATAAATAAACAGCAAATCAAATCCAACTATATATAAAAAGAATAACCATGACCAATTTGGGTTTATTCCAGAGCGCAATTGGTTTAATATTAAAAAAATCAATAAAGGGGAAAAAAAGTCACATGATAATATCCATAAATGCAGAAGAGGCATTTGATAAAATTCAACGTCTACTCGTGACTAAAATTCTTAATAATCTAAGAATAGAAGGGAACTTCCTTAATATGATGGTTATGTACAATGTATCTATAGCAAACATCGTATATATTAGTGAAATACTCAGCATTTTATCACTAAGGTTAGGAATAAGAAGAGCACGTCCACTACCATTTCTATTCAACATTACACTGAAGGGCCACCCTGTGCAAATAAAGCAGGAAAAGAAATAAAAGGTATAATGATTAGAAACAAAGAAATAATAGTATCATTATCTGCAGGTCTGAAAAAAATCCCAACACAGAAAATATGTCAATGTGTAGCAAGGTCACTAGATACAATATGAATTTTTTTTAAGTCTATATAGGAACAAACAACTAGAAAATGAAATGTTTGACAAATATACAATTTATAACAGCATCAAAAATGTCAAGTAACTATAAATAAATCTAAGACACATATGGAAGAACTCTATAGAGAAAACGATATGACATTAGATATAGTAAAAGTCTAATAAATGAAGGCATACATCCTATTCATGAATTCCAAGACTCAACAGTATAAAGATACAGATTTTCCCTAAATTGATCATTAGATTCTATGCAATCTCAACTAAAATCCCAATAAACATTTTGGGGAAATCAATAAACTGATTCTACAATGTGCATAAAAATGCAAAGGATGAAACAGAGGAACATATACTACCTAATATCAGCCTTTCCATTGTTAAAAAAAAAAAAAAAAAGCCCAAGCTATGAAATTGTATGTGTGTGTGTGTGAATAGCATGAGCCTAGTTGTATGTGTACATATATATGTATATATTTAATCTCTACTGAAGATATCAAATTTGCTTACTGGTTACTAAAGACAACACTTGTGTTCCCCCCAAAATTCCTATGTTGAAACGTAATCCCCAGTATGATGGTATTTGGAAATGGGGCCTGTGGGAGGTGATTAAGTCATGAAAGTGGTTCCTTCATGTATGGGAGTAGTGCACTTATAAATCAAGACCTCAGAGAGATCCCTCTCCCCTTTCACCATGTGAGGACACAGAAGTCAGCAGTCTGCAACCCTGACAAGGGCCTTTATCCAAACCGGACCATCCTAGCACCCTGATCTCAGACTTTTCAGCCTCTAGAACTACAAGAAATAAATGTCTGTTATTTAAGCTACCCAGTCTATAATATTTTTGTTATAGCAGTCTGAACTGGACTAAGACATTGGTAATTAGTATGCTCTTATTAAAGTATTTGGCTATATTTCTAAATAGTAGTAGCATTATTCAATCTTCTGCAAATGTTGTAAATTCCCCATGGAAAACAAAATTCTGAACAAACACAAATAACAAAGCAGTTAGACCAACTTCTACCATTTAACACCACACAGATTTGGAAAATGTTAAGAAACAGCAAATACTCAACAGCATCCTCCTTTAAGTATCAAGTGGGGAAAAATGGTCTTCCCTAGGATTTACTGGGTTGAACCCTTCATCACAGTGGAGAAAAAATCATGTTCCAGTGTCTCTCAAATCCTTGCAGGCACCCACATGTTAACGATGAGACAGGTGTCCTAAGGTCAAAAGTATGCAATCTCTGAGTCATGGCTTATAGTAAAACTACAATGAATTGCATTAGCATTTAGGAATTTAACTTCAACAGATCTTCTATGTACTCCCTAACAAATTCTTTATCGAGGGCCTTGCTATTATTTCAATCTCCAAAGCATTCATCACTCCTGTCTTCCTAACCTCTGTCACTAATTGACAAGAACATTAAAATTACCAACGGCTTTCCTTGTTTGAAATTGGGTGTTTCATGCCTATTCAGAGAACCTATGTAAACTTTCCACTTTAATAACTATCTTCATTCAAGACTGGCTTTCAAGTGATTTTTAAAATTAATGTATAAGTAGAAAAGAAAAAAATTATATTGCTAGAAAAGCAAGAGGCTCAAAAGAAAGCAGATCTTTCCCTATAATCATGGATCTACTTTCAGGCCTATACTCTGTTTGCAGGAATATCACAAAGAATAAACCTATTAGTTATAGACTGTTTCACTCTATTCTCCTCTGTCTGTCAGGTACATTAGAAGTTACTGGTCACTGTGAGCTTCAAGAATTTGAAAAAGAATAGATACATATATATGTATAATTGAATCATTTTGCTGTACACCTGAAACTAACACAACATTGTTAATCAACTATACTCCAATATAAAATAAAAATTTTTTTTAAAGAAAATAATCTCCACCTACAAAGAATTTATCATTTCATTGGTGGTGGCAGGGGAAGGAGTGTGAGATGAGAGGGAAAAAATGCATGAGCCGTATGATGTTGCAAGATTTGTGTGACCCTGAGATACACTTTCTACCCTCCTCCACCTCGATCTATACTCCGGAGAGCCTGCCCTCTCGGGCAGCATCAACAGCCTCCTCTTTGCCCCATGGCTGGTTGGGTAAATCTGGTGGAGAACACTGCCAGATGCTGGAGAACAGGCGGACAATAAGGTTGGGATGTTTATTCCTGCTGGGCCCTGGGAGCTGGCTGCATCCCTCTGCTGAAGGCCACAGCTCCTGTGAGTTTCTGTAACTGTTCCCTCACTTGCCCCTTCAGTCCTAGTGGTGGAACCAACCACCGGGGTACTGCACCCTATTCATTTCCCTAGCTCCTGCCTCACCTTCAGAAGTAGTCCCTTTATTAAACCCTGTTCAGATTAGCCCATTTGACTGTGCAATCTCTTTCCTGCCCAGACCCCGACAGATAAATACAAACATAATGATAACAGCAGCTCTTTGCAGCTTCATAACCTTTTTTACCTTTTGCCTCCAAGTTCGCCTGGACTCCTGCAATGGCCTCCTAAGTGATCGCTCACACCCACCAGTGCCCCTTCTCAGCCCATTCTCCAAAAAAAACAAAAAACAAAAACAAAACAAAACAAAACAACTATGCCCTTTACCATTATTCTTTCGGTTTTGTGCCATCTTAATCCCCAAGTAATTAAGGATTCATCAGTGGCAAAATAAGATTGAAGACATTTGAAAAACATGTTAACAGAGACAGAAATACTAATTTTAAAAATTTTACAGACATTTAGCTTGAAATCTTTCATACTGTGTTAAGTAGAAAAAGATTATAAACTATATACCATGATTCCATTTTTTTGTGGAATATATAAATAAAAGTGATGGCAATTAGGTTATAAGAATTTTTTTTTGCCTTTTGTTCAGCTTACCTATGTCTACAGTGTACACATACTTCTCTAATATTTCTATCTTTATATACATACCTATACACACACACACACACACGCACACACTCATGAGGGAAAGCTTAATCTTTGCTAGATCATGAAAGAAAGGTCAAAAGATGCATTCTGAAGCAAATCCACTATACAATCTTGGATTGTTGTACCAGCCCACCCATATAATACTACAAAATCAAATCTCTTCTGATTTCAAAAATGAGTTGTCATGGTAATAGACTCATAGTCCAAACTGACTTTGTATCAGTGTGGCTCAGAGAAAAATATCTACCTCTTTCCACTCAATTATTTCCCCCACCAACTCAAACAAAAGATACTCACTACAAGAACTGTACTGCAGGATTGACCTATATTATTCTGCCTCCTTTACTATTAAATTAGTTTTCTTCTTTCTAATTGTTTACATAGATATTTCATTTATCATATACTAGTTTCATAAATATAAAGAATGTATTTCTGGAACATTATTCTATTTCAAGTATCAATCATTCTTGTTCCAACATCCCACTTTTAATTGCTATTACCTCACATGGTAAAGTTAGGTACCTCCCCCATTACTCTTTTAAGACTAAGCTCCTATGTTTGTTTTTTTCTTTTTTTTTTTTTTGGCTGCATTGGGTCTTCACTGCTGTGTGCGGGCTTTCTCTGGTTGCAGCGAGTGGGGTACTGTTCGTTGTGGTGCACGGGCTTCTCATTGCAGTGGCTTCTCTTGTGGAGCACGGGCTCTTAGGCATGCGGGCTTCAGTAGTTGTGGCACGCGAGCTCTAGAGCGCAGGCTCAGTAGTTGTGGAGCATGGGCTTAGTTGCTCCGCGGCATGTGGGATCCTCCCGGGCCAGGGCCCGAACCCGTGTCCCCTGCATTGGCAGGTGGACTCCCAACCATTGTGCCACCAGGGAAGCCCTCCTATGTTTCTTCTTACAGACAAACTGGAGAAAATGATTATAGAATTCAGTGAAAGGTACTGGTGGCATTTTGACTGGATCGCATCAAACCTATAAACTGGTTTGTTCTGAACAAGTAATGGATTTTACTACATGTAAAACTTTTTAGATGTCCATATATAATATCTAAAAATTCTGAAAGAAAAATGGAAAAATGCCAGCAAGAATCAAAATGTTCTACATTCAGTATGGACATAGTTTTTACAATCAAAAAGAAAAATACAGACTTTTTTTGCCCATAAGAAAACTGGGCGAAAGATACAAACAATAGGCCAAAAAACACATGAAAAAATATTAACCACAGTAACAAAGATTGCTAAAAAGTATCATTTTTATTTTTTTATCAGATTGTCAAAGATTAATACTCAAACAGTGCTGATAAAGATGTGCACATACATGACCAGAATACAAAGTGTAAGATTTTTTTCTTAAAAAGGTGGTAGAAATGGGTCCATTTTAAGATTTCACATGCTTTGACACAATTCCATGTCTAGAAATCAATACTCGATAACCATCAAGTAAATAAATATATATGCAGCAAGATCTGCAGCATACTGTTTTCTATAATAGCAAAACTGAGCTATAAATTAACAACAAAAAAAGCCCTAAAAATGGAAAGTGAAATGAATTAAATAAACCTAGATGTACATCCAAGTTAGTAGCATAACCAAAAAGAGAGGAACTATTCCAAGTAATGTCAAAAGAAAGTAATTTGACCAAATATCCCTAATGGAATATATTCTAAGAATAAAAAGAACGTCAAAAAAATCTTAATCTGCTTTCACTAATCATACTGTTGATATAGTGATAGTAATGCTATTCTAAGACTGTTGTGTGAGTAATGGGGAATAAGGCAAGTAAGTAATTACTTAGGAATTTGTTTTTAAGGGAGGGAAAATGCAGATGTAAGATTTATGAAGTTAAGTAAAGACAATGTAGCCATGCACAGTTCCTGACAAGGCCTAAAAACAATGACAAATCTCTAGCACTGAAATTGTAATTTCTAAATATACTGTTTCTCACTAAAAGGAACCAGGGCTCCTTGGGAAAATGCCAAGTTTAGGACAGGAAATGCTTAAGGTAAACATAGAATATCTTGTCATACTAAAAACCAAGGAAGCTATCAAAAACTACTATGGTCAGGTCAAAAGGACTTTCAACACCAGGAGAGTCCCACTACTCATTAAAAGAATAGTATAGGGCTTCCCTGGTGGCGCAGTGGTTGCGCGTCTGCCTGCCGATGCAGGGGAACCGGGTTCGCGCCCCGGTCCGGGAGGATCCCACATGCCGCGGAGCGGCTGGGCCCGTGAGCCATGGCCGCTGAGCCTGCGCGTCTGGAGCCTGTGCTCCGCAACAGGAGAGGCCACAACACAGGGAGGCCCGCATACCAAAAAAAAAAAAAGAATAGTATATCAGTATATTTAAATCTCTGAGTTAATAATAACAGTGGTTCAAAAAAAGCTTATGGTCACTTTTCAGAGATTGCTAAGGGAATCAACTCACTACTGTGAAAACTAGCAAAACAGGAAAAAAAAAACAGAACATATATTATGCTTTTCCTATACAAACTATATACCTCTGAATACCCAAGTAGTTAAGGAAAACTTTCTCTTTATAAAAAATATCCTAGGGCTTCCCTGGTGGCGCAGTGGTTGAGAGTCCGCCTGCCAATGCAGGGGATACGGGTTCGTGCCCCGGTCCGGGAAGATCCCACATGCCGCGGAGCAGCTAGGCCCATGAGCCATGGCTGCTGAGCCTGCGCGTCCGGAGCCTGTGCTCCGCAACGGGAGAGGCCACAACAGTGAGAGGCCCGCGTACCGCAAAAAAATATACATATATCCTAGACAATAAACAAAGAAGTGATGGCAAAGGTAGAATATCACCATTTTGCAACCCCCAATAAATGTATGGGTATAGGAAATGATCATCAATAGCTCTAACATCACAAAAAGAGGAAACAAGAAACTATGTAACTACTAAACAAAGTAGATAATGCCATCTATAAAGTAATCATTTATTTTAAAAAAAACCTCAAACCTTAATATGGGGACAACTATAGAACTAACTGCCAACTTAAAGGAAATACAAGGAAAAAGGAGCATATTAAATGAATTCACAGAAACATGATTAGCAAGAGTCACACCATGAGACAAAAGATTCAGTTTCTTTAACAAAACACTGCAAGGGAAAAAAAAGAGATGGAGAACTTAATAAAACAGCCTTCAGCTATATCAATTCATATACAATAGCACCAAAAATAATAAGATACTTAGGAATAAATTTAACCAAAGAGGTACAAGACTGAAAACTACAAAACACTGCTGAGAGAAATTAAAGATCTAAGTAAGTAGAAAGACATCCCATGTTCATGGATTGGTAGAATTGATACTGTTAAGATGACAATTCTACCCAAGGTAATCTACAGATTCAATGGAATCCCTATCACAATCCCCAAGAAATAGAAAAACACATCCTAAAATTCATATGGAATTTCCAGAGGCCCCAAATACCCAAAGCAATCTTAAAAAAGAACAAAGTTGGATGACTCACACTTTCAAGTTTCACAACTTACTTCAAAATTACAATAATCAAAATAGTGTAGTACTGGCATAAGGATATATAGATCAATGGAATATAATTAAGAGCCAGAAATGAATCCTGCCACATGTAGCTAATAGATTTTAACAAGGTTTGAAGGCCATTAAATGGGGAAAGAAAGACTATTCAGCAAGTACTGCTAGGAAAACTGAATATCCACATGCAAAATAATGAAGTTGAATCCTTACCTTACACTATATACAAAATTAATTCAAAATGGATCAAAGACCTAAATATAAGAGCTAAAATTATAAGACTCTCAGAAAAAAAATAGGGCAAATACTCATGACATCTGATATGGCAATAGTTTCTTGGATAAGAACAACAAAAGAAAATAGATTAATTGAATTTCAATAAAATTAAAAGCTTTTGTGCAGCAAGGGACACTATTAAGAGAGTGAAAAGATAGTCTGCAGACCAGCAGAAAATATTTACAAATCAACTCTTAAAAGGCTTTAAATATTTAAAATATATAAAAAGAGAGCAGGCAAGATGGCGGAAGAGTAAGACGCGGAGATCACCTTCCTCCTCACAGATACATCAGAAATACAGCTACACGTGGAACTTCTCCTATAGAACACCCACCGAACGCTGGCAGAAGACCTCAGACCTCACAAAAGGCAAGAAACCCCCCACCTACCTGGGTAGGCAAAAGAAAAAAGAATAAACAGAGACAAAAAATAGGGACAGGACCCGCACCAGTGGGAGGGAGCCGTGAAGGAAGAAAGGTTCCCACACACTAGAAGCCCCTTCACGGGCGGAGACTGTGGGTGGCGGAGGGGGAAGCTCCGGAGCCTCGGAGGAGAGCGCAGCAGCGGGGTGCGGAGGGCAAAGCGGAGAGATTCCCGCACAGAGGATCGGTCCCGACCGGCACCCACCAGCCCGAGAGGCTTGTCTGCCCACCCGCCGGGGCGGGAGGGGGCTGGGAGCTGAGCCTCGGGCTTCAGTCGGATCCCAGGGAAAGGTCTGGAGTTGGCAGAGTGAAAACAGCCTGAAGGGGCTAGTGCGCCACGGCTAGCCGGGAGGGAGTCCAGGAGAAGTCTGGAGCTGCCGAAGAGGCAAGAGACCTTTTCTTCCCTCTTTGCTTCCTAGTGCGCTAGGAAGGGGTTTAAGCGCGCCGCTTAAAGGAGCTCCAGAAACGGGCGCGAGCCGCGGCTGTCGGCGCGGACAGCAGAGACAGGTGTGGGATGCTCGGGTTGCTGCTGCCGCCACCAAGAGACCTGTGTGCGAGCACAGGTCACTCTCCACACCGCCCCTCCCAGGAGCTCGTGCAGCCCGCCACTGCCGGGGCCCCGGGATCCAGGGACAGCTTCCCCAGGAGAACGCGCGGTGCGCCTCGGGCCGGTGCAGCGTCACGCCGGCCCCTGCCGCCGCAGGCTCGCCCCGCATCCGTGCCCCTCCCTCCCCCC
>NC_041231.1:41326643-41332470 GCF_002837175.3 Physeter macrocephalus | reverse complement strand
AAAAAAAAAAAAAGAAAAAAAAAAAAAAAAAAAAAAATATATAAAGAAAGTAATAAACAATAAAAATAAAAAAACCCAATTCAAAAATAGGCAAAGGATTTTAATAGACATTTCACCAAAAAATATATACAAATGAACAACAGCACATGAAAAGAGGCTCAACATTGTTAGTTATTAGGGAAATGCAAATCAAAACCACAATGAGATACCACCACACACCCACCAGAATTGCTATCATCAAAAAGGCAGAAGAGGGCTTCCCTGGTGGCGCAGTGGTTAAGAATCCGCCTGCCAATGCAGGGGACACAGGTTCGAGCCCTGGTCCGGGAATACCCCACTAAGCCTATGCGCCACAGCTACTGAGCAACTAAGCCTGTGCTCCACAGCTACTGAGCCTACGCTCTAGAGCCCATGAGCCACAACTACTGAGCCCGCGTGCCACAACTACTGAAGCCCACGCACCTACAGCCCATGCTTCAGAACAAGGGAAGCCACCGCAATGAGCAGCCTGCACACCGCAATGAAGAGCAGCCCCCACTCGCCACAACTACAAGGCCCGCACACAGCAACGAAGACCCAATGCAGCCAAAAATAAATAAAATTTTTTTTTAAAGGCAGAAAATAACAAGTTTTGGCAAAGATGTGGAGAAAGTGGAACCCTAGTGCACTGCTGGGGGACATGTAAAATGATGCAGGTGCTCTGGAAAACAACATGGCAATTCCTCAAAAAATTAAAAATTACCATATGATCCAGCAATTCCACTCTGTGCATATTTCCAAAAGAATTGAAAACATTCACACAAAAACTTGTACATGAATATTCATGGCACAATTATTCATAACAGCCAAAAAGTGGAAAGAATTCAAATATCCATCAATTGGTAAAGAGATAAACAAAATGTGGTATACCCATACAATGGGATATTACCAGCCATAAAAGGAATGAAGTACTGATACATGCTACAACATGGATGAATCTTGAAAACATTATGCCCTGTGAAAGAAGCCAGACACAGAAGGCCACATATTGTATGATTCCATTTACTTGAAATGCCCAGAACAGACAAATCATTAGACAGAAAGTTGACTAGAGGTTGCTGGGGTGACGGAGAGGGAATGAAGAGTGACTGCTGATGGGTATAGGGTTTGTTTTGGGAGTGATGAAAATGTTCTGGAATTAAGGTAGTGGTGATGAATGCACAATTCTATAAATACACTAAAAATAAGTGAATTGTACACTTTAAAGGGTGAGCTATATGGTATGTGAATTATCTCTCAAATAAGGATTTTTTTTAAACACAAAAAAAGAAAAAAAAATAGTACGCAAACAATGATAAATAAACATCATAAAAGAAAACTAATTGCAGGAAACAAGGAAATTTTCTATAACTGACTTTTACGTCAAAAAAGTAAAAATAGGGCTTCCCTGGTGGCGCAGTGGTTGAGAGTCCGCCTGCCGATGCAGGGGATACGGGTTCGTGCCCCGGTCCGGGAAGATCCCACATGCCGCAGAGTGGCTGGGCCCGTGAGCCATGGCCGCTGAGCCTGCGCGTCCGGAGCCTGTGCTCCGCAACCGGAGAGGCCACAGCAGTGAGGCCCGCGTACGGCAAAAAAAAAAAAAAAAAAAAATGGAAAAACAAGAAGTAGAAACAATCCTGTAAAAGAAAGTAAGTCAGTAACATTAAAGGCAGGCTAAAAAAGTAAAATGTATACACAATGTAGAGAAAAAAAGACAAGCTGAAATGTTTTAAGTAGTGGTTCTTAAATGAAACCAAAGATGGGCTTCCAGAAGTCCATAAATATTCTGAGTGTGCCTGGTAAAT
This sequence comes from Physeter macrocephalus, assembly GCF_002837175.3. NCBI lineage: Eukaryota > Metazoa > Chordata > Mammalia > Artiodactyla > Physeteridae > Physeter > Physeter macrocephalus. Next base: position 41,330,647 of record NC_041231.1, on the reverse strand, counting down.
TTTTATTTTGGCATACGTGAATTTTCCTGCAGACATGATCTGTAACATTCATTATATTATCAAAATGGAATTTGACGCTTGTCCCCCCACCCCCCAAAAAAGTACCACTAGATTAAAGATGACAGCTATAAAAGACAATTTATACGTAATAAAATTTTTACTTAGAAGGTTTAAAAAGCAAAACCAAGATTTGGTTTCTCAAGTCCATGCTCTGGGACAAAGGTAGGTTTGTTCTGACTTACTGGCCACAGAAAGGTTATGCATCTTCCCAGTAGAGATAATGGCTGAAGATACAGACTCCAAAACCAGAATGCCTGAGTTTGAATCTTGGCTCTACAACTTACTGGTTGTGTGACAACGGACAAGGCAGGCACTCAGCCTTCCTGTGTCTCAGTTTCCTCTTCTTTAAAAATGGGGATGATAATAGCATATACTTCATAGGATTATGGTGAAGATTAAAGTTAATATACATTAAGTGCTTAGAATAGTACCTGGTACAAAGTACTATGCAAGTGTTTGAAATTATTATTCCACAATTTACTTTTAAAAAGTATGTACATAACTTATTTATATATACATACAAAGAAATATCAAATCATTTATAGCAGTTACCTGAGTTGGGTGAGGGAAGAAGTGGGGGATACACTTGGGGAAATGAGTTAAGAGGCTTTGAGTATTACTTCCACAGTTTTTAAAAGCTATAAGGATTTTTAAAAATTAAGTCCATTGTATTTGCCTATACCATGTATAAGCACACTGCATCTATATAAGCATTCCACAAGGTCTCTAAAGTTGTACTCTTTTCATTGTAACTCTAGTAATACAAAAATATCATAGAATCAACACTAAATTTACTTTCCTATATGTGAAATAAAAGAAACCACCATTGCTAAATCTTTTAATACAAACACTAGCCATCAGAACAGAATTCAGAGTTTCCTCTTTTAGATGAAAACCAGCTGCTTATAAATTAAGAACTATTGGGTTATCTTTTTGCACTTCAAGAAAAGAGCACTTCAAGTTAGAAACTATCTTTTAAAAACGTGTTTCAAACACACTACAGGCAAAGAGAAATTTTTAAGGGGGTGAATATGCTTTAATGTAAGAGATAAACTAGGTACCCCAACTGAGTCCCAAACAAGTTTCACTCATGAGGTAGGGAGGAGAGCATGTAATGTCTGGTGAGGTCAGGAGAAGAATAAAGATTTCAAAGAGATGGTTTGCAGAATGGCAAATGGGGTAGCTAAGAGTAGAGGCATGAAGGATCGATGGAAGAGGACAGCAAGGGGTCTGTCTCCCATCCTGGCCAAAGAGACAGTGAATTATTAGGGCGAGGTACAGACAGAGGAGTTGAAGCTTTCTCTCCAAGAATTTGAGACCCAGGAGCGCAAGCAGTGCACAAAGAAGTTATAGCACTGATTTAGGGTATAGGTGTCAAAAATCACAGTTACAAAGGCAGTTTTGAGAATTCTTAGTAATTAAAAATATATAGAAGATGGGTTTCCGGGGACCCTAGTCTGCCATCTTCTGGGTCTGCCGGCTTTCCAAATAAGGTCGTTATCCCTTGCCTCTACACCTCGTCTCCCAATTTACTGGCCTGTTGTGTTGTAAGCAGAGCGAGCTTGGACTCAGTAACAAATCTGGCTTAGCCAGCCGGGAGCCTTGCCGCTCGTGGCTAGCCGGCCCTGGTCAGGGAATACTGCGACAAGGTCCTAGCAGCTGCCGGGACCATTTGCCCTGAGGATCCTTCCTTCAAAAGTCCCTGAAACAGCACTGGTTACCCCAGCGTTTGGCAGTTGAAGCAAGGAACCGACAAACTTCTAACAGTTGACGGGCTCGATTTTGAAGGTGAAGTAACACTGGCAAATCTGTGCCCTGATGAATGAGAGCTGTGAAAAAAGATCAGCCTACAACCAAGAAACACAAGGTGAGGGAATCCAGCAGTTGGAAAAGAAGCTGTGTGGATTAAAGGCTCTTGGCGCTCCAGCCAGGCGTCAGGGCTCTGTCTCTGAGGTGGGAGAACCAACCTCAGGACACTGGTCCACAAGAGACCTCCCAGTTCCACGCAATATCAAACGGTGAAAATCTCCCAGAGATCTCCATCTCAACACCAAGACCCAGCTCCACTCAAGGACCAGCAACGAACAGTGCTGGACACCCTATCCCCAACAAAGAGCAAGACAGGTCTACAGCTCCATCCACTAGCAGAGAGGCTGCCTAAAATCATAATAAGGCTACCAACATCCCCAAACACACCACCAGACGTGGACCTGCCCACCAGAAAGACAAGATCCACCCTCATCCACCAGAACAGAGGCACTAGTCCCCCCAACCAAGAAACCTACTCAACCCACTGAACCAACCTTAGCCACTGGGGACAGCCACCAAAACCAACGGGAACTACGAACCTGCAGCCTGCAAAAAGGAGACCCCAAACACAGTAAGATAAGCAAAATGAGAAGACAGAAAAACACACAGCAGATGAAGGAGCAAGATAAAATCACACCAGACCTAACAAATGAAGAGGAAATAGGCAGTCTACCTGAAAAAGAATTCAGAATAATGATAGTAAAGATGATTCAAAATCTTGGAAATAGAATAGACAAATTGCAAGAAACAGTTAACAAGGACCTAGAAGAAATAAAGAGGAAGCAAGCAACGATGAGCAACACAATAAATGAAATGAAAAATACTCTAGATGGGCTCAGTAGCAGAATAACTGAGGCAGAAGGACAGATAAGTGACCTGGAAGATAAAATAGTGGAAATAACTACTGCAGAGCAGAAAAAAGAAAAAAGAATGAAAAGAACTGACGACAGTCTCAGAGACCTCTGGGACAACATTAAACGCACCAACATTCGAATTATAGGGGTCCCAGAAGAAGAAGAGAAAAAGAAAGGGACTGAGAAAATATTTGAAGAGATTATAGTTGAAAACTTCCCTAATATAGGAAAGAAAATAGTCAATCAAGTCCAGGAAGCACAGAGAGTCCCATACAGGATAAACCCAAGGAGAAACACGCCAAGACACATAATAATCAAACTGTCAAAAATTAAATACAAAGAAAACATATTAAAAGCAGCAAGGGAAAAACAACAAATAACACACAAAGGAATCCCCATAAGGTTAACATCGGATCTTTCAGCAGAAACTCTCCAAGCCAGAAGGGAGTGGCAGGACATATTTAAAGTGATGAAGGAAAAAAACCTACAACCAAGATTACTCTACCCAGCAAGGATCTCATTCAGATTTGATGGAGAAATTAAAACCTTTACAGACAAGCAAAAGCTGAGAGAGTTCAGCACCACCAAACCAGCTTTACAACAAATGCTAAAGGAACTTCTCTAGGCAAGAAACACAAGAGAAGGAAAAGACCTACAAGAACAACCCGAAACAATTCAGTAAATGGTAATAGAACCATACATATCGATAATTACCTTAAATGTAAATGGATTAAATGCTCCCACCAAAAGACACAGACTGGCTGAATGGAAACAAAAACAAGACCCATATATATGCTGTCTACAAGAGACCCACTTCAGACCTAGGGACACATACAGACTGAAAGTGAGGGGATGGAAAAAGATATTCCATGCAAATGGAAATCAGAAGAAAGCTGGAGTAGCAATTCTCATATCAGACAAAATAGACTTTAAAGTAAAAACTATAACAAGAGACAAAGAAGGACACTATATAATGATCAAGGGATCGATCCATGAAGAAGATATAACAATTGTAAATATTTATGCACCCAACATAGGAGCACCTCAATACATAAGGCAAATACTAACAGCCATAAAAGGGGAAATCGACAGTAACACAATCATAGTAGGGGACTTTAACACCCCACTTTCACCAATGGACAGATCATCCAAAATGAAAATAAATAAGGAAACACAAGCTTTAAATGATACATTACACAAGATGGACTTAATTGATATTTATAGGACATTCCATCCAAAAACAACAGAATACACATTCTTCTCAAGTGCTCATGGAACACT
>NC_041231.1:41316264-41323690 GCF_002837175.3 Physeter macrocephalus | reverse complement strand
ATAAATCCAAGGAGAAACACGCCAAGACACATAATAATCAAACTGTCAAAAATTAAATACAAAGAAAACATATTAAAAGCAGCAAGGGAAAAAAAAATAACACACAAGGGAGTCCCCATAAGGTTAACATCTGATCTCTCAGCAGAAACTCTACAAGCCAGAAGGGAGTGGCAGGACATATTTACCAAATGTAAATTAGATAGCTAGTGGGAAGCTGCCGCATAGCACAGGGAGATCACCTCTGTGCTTTGTGACCATGAGAGGTGTGGGATAGGGAGGGTGGGAGGGAGGGTGACGCAAGAGGGAGGAGATATGGGAACATATGTATATGTATAACTGATTCACTTTGTTGTAAAGGAGAAACTAACACACTATTGTAAAACAGTTATACTCCAATAAAGATGTTAAAAAATATATATATATATATGACTAGAAGGAAAAAAAATTAACACGTAGCGCTAAAGTTTAGTTTCAGAACTTGTTTCTGTCATCTACCTTATTAAAATAAAGAATTTAAAAGAAAATGCAACCCAAGGTATTAGTTCCATTTACTTTATGAGCTAATAAAATGTAAAGGTCATCTCCTCAATCAACAATCTATTTCCAACTTATAATCTCCAAATACCACAGAGAAAAATACTCTCTCATATGTATAAAAGTTAATAAGTCATTTATAAAGCAATAATGCCTATTACAACACAATATTTTCTTATTGAAACAATTTTATATATTAACTCTAATCTGATATAAGGAAAGATTAGTACAATATATTTATTTTATTTTACTGAAGAGGCAAATAGAAGGCAGTTAAGTGATTTGTTCACAGTCCTTGTAGGCTTTCCAGGTTAGGAACAGTAGTGCCTACTTCCTCTGAAAATAAATTCTATTATTCGTTTACCTAGTTTTTCTGAATCTAAAATCACTCTTATGCTCCTCCACTTCCATTCCTGAAATTGCTTTTTCCCTTCATCAAAATGTTTCATTGGCCCCTCCACGGCACACAGAATAAAAGGCAAATTCCTTCTTCTTACATTCAAGGCCCTTAACACTCTCAGACAAACCTATCCTCCCAATCTTCTCCCAATGACACGAGACTTGTTCTATTCACAGTTCTCCAAAACAAGTCTCCAGTACATACCTTGCACAAGTCTCCAGTTCATACCTCACTGTTTCCTACTGCCTGGATCTCCTCTCATGCTTCCTCTTCACTAACAAAAATCCAATCCACGCATCAAGACTCAGTTTTTTCACTCCTGGAAATTATTTCCCCCAGTCTCTGAAGTCATCTGGCACATTCTACTTTTTTTTTTAATTAGAAATTAACCATGTAGATTAAGAGAAGCCTTTTTTTTTTAATTTATTTTTGGCTGTGTTGGGTCTTCGTTGTTGCATGCAGGCTTTCTCTAGTTGCAGAGAGAGGGGGCTACTCTTTGTTGCGGTGCACAGGCTTCTCACTGCGGTGGCTTCTCTTGCTGCGGAGCACGGGCTCTAGGTACACGGGCTTCAGTAGTTGTGGCGCACACACTTAGTTGCTCTACGGCATGTGGGATCTTCCTGGACCAGGGCTCGAACCCGTGTCCCCTGCATTGGCAGGCGGATACTTAACCACTACGCCACCAGGGAAGTCGCTGGCACATTCTACTGTTATCACACGTTTGACATTAACTGTTGCTTTGTGTGCATGTAGTGTATGTGCATCAGGCAGTCTTATCTACTTACTGTTCTGTGTGCCCAGCATTCCTAATCCTCACTTTTTACAGAAATTTTCCCACTCTATGTGATTTCAGTGGGGCTATCAGTCAGACCCCCTCAACCACAAGTGAGCATGTAAAGTAGACTGGGCCAAATCATTCACTTCCTGAAGTCTTCCCAACAGGAACTAGTTCTTTCCTATTCCATCATGAACTATAAAGATGTAACCCTAGAGCGACCAGGAGCTATGTTCCCCAATAATGAAAACAGTAAATTTTTTAAAGTTAATGACTGCAAAAATGAGTCCAACACATAGGCATATGCCAAAATGTAAAATGGAAACACAGATGTTCTGATGTCTTACGGCCCTGATCCCAGTCTCCTGAGGCCAGATGCATTCATGCCTTTTTTGGTTATATGAACCAATAAATTCTCCTTTCTGCTTCAGTTTCAATTATAATTGAAAGAATCCTTGTGGAGAACAGTATCGAGGTTCCTCAGAAAACTAAAAATAGAATTACTATATGATCCAGCAATCCCACTCCTGGGCATATATCCAGACAAAACTAGAACTCAAAAAGATATAAGCACCTCCTAGGTTCACAGCAGCACTCGTACAATAGCCAAGACATGGAAACAACATAAATGTCCATCGACAGATAAATGGATAAAAAATGTATGGTGTATATACACAATGGAATATTACCCAGCCATAAAAAAGAATGAAATAATGCCATCTGCAGCTACATGGATGGACCTAAAGATTATCACACTAAGCAAAGTAAGTCAGAAAGAGAAAGACAAATACCATATGATATCGCTTATACGTGGAATCTAAAATATGACACAAATGAACCTATCTATGAAACAGAAACACAGACACAGAGAACAGACTGGTGGTTGCCAAGGGAGAGGAGATTAGGATAGAGTGGAAGTTTGGGGCTAGCAGATGTAAGCTTTTATATACAGAATGGATAAACAACAAAGTCCTACTGTATAGCACAGAGAACTATATTCAATATCCTATGATAAACCATACAGGAAAAGATATTTTAAAAGAATGTATATATATGTATAAATGAATCACTTTGCTGTACAGCAGTAATTAACACAACATTGCAAATCAACTATAATTTAATATTTAAAAAAAGAAAGAATACTCAAGAACAGGAGTATGCCAGTTTTCTCCATTAAATCTTACACATAGTAGGCATCCAGTAATTATTTCTAGACTGATTCCTATCTTCTGGTGGTTTTATCCAAGATTCAATCATATAGTAGAAAAAAAGCCTTTTTAGGGAATCAGGATCTGAATTCAAGACCCAAATAGCCAAACTGTGTGACTCTGAGCAAGTTACCATATGTCTCTAACCTTGGTGATCCCACCTGAAAAACAAGAATACTGTGTTACATTATGGTCCCTTCTAGATCTAAAGTTCCTAAATAACGGAGACGTAGAGAATGGACTTGAGGACACAGGGAAGGGGAAGGGGAAGCTGGGATGAAGCGAGAGAGTGGCAAGGACATATATACACTACCAAATGTAAAACAGATGGCTAGTGGGAAGGAGCCGCATAGCACAGGGAGATCAGCTCAGTGGTTTGTATCCACCTAGAGGGGCGGGATAGGGAGGGTGGGAGGGAGACACAAGAGGGAGGGGATATGGGGATATATGTATACGTATAACTGATTCACTTCGTTATACAGCAGAAATTAACACACCACTGTAAAGCAATTATACACCAATAAAGATGTTAAAAAAAAGTTCCATAAATATATAACTCTTAGCTAAAAATTCTTGTCTACTTGCATTGTTTCAACTACTATATTCATAAAATACAACTTCCCAGATCTAATTTTCACAATCATCTAGATTAAAGGTCTTGAAAGTACGCAGGCCTGTATCTCTTCCATCATTGTTCCCCAGAGCCTAGTACACATACCAGATCTTCCATAAACGTCTACTGAATCAATAAAAGAATCCAATGAAGTACCTTAACCTTCCAGTTAGACTTCTATTTTAACTTCATGTTACTACCGTTTTCCATTACCTCAAAAAAACTTCGTCCTCCACTCTTGCCAAGAAACAAAGTTTAACTTTCTTTTCCATCTTGTGGTCCTGCAACAAACTATAGTTGATACCATCTTGCCAATCTTTGTAACATGTAATCTCAGTACCATCGTTATCCTCCCTCTCCTAATTACAACTGAAAACAATTTCAAATTCTGTATTTTCAGGGCTGAATTGTTTAACAACTTCTATCAATTTATATCTTCATTTAAATATATTTGAAATGCTTTCACCAATCTCCAACCACTACAATTGCATGAGTTTCTTTATCCCAACATTGGAGTTTATTTTAACCTACATGCTGTCTATGAAGTGAACAATTAGGGAATATCCAGCTAGAACAATGCTAAGTGAAAGTATATTTAAGAACCACTCTAATGTGCTGACTCAAGGAGATTAGACTGACTTTTAAAAACTTATCTTGTGTGGGGTGTGTGTGCATGTGTGTGTGTGTAACGTATATATATACATATATTTGTCTATATATATAAATGGAATATTACTCAGCCATTAAAAAAATGAAACAATGCCATATGCAGCAACATGAATGGACCTGGAGATTATTATACCAAGCCAAATAAGTCAGAAAGAGAAAGATAAATACCATATGATATCACTTATATGTGGAATCTAAAATACAACACAAATGAACCTATCTACGAAACAAAAAAACAGACTCACAAGTATAGAGAACACACTTGTGGTTGCCAATGGGGAGGGGGGTGGGGGAGGAAACGATTAGGAGTTTGGGATTAGCAGATGCAAACTATTATATATAGGATGGATAAACAACAAGGTCCTACTGTATAGCACAGGGAACTATATTCAATATTCTGTAATAAACCATAATAGAAATGAATATGAAAAAGAATATATATATGTATAACTGAATCACTCTGCTGTACAGCAGAAATTAACACAACATTGTAAATAAACTATACTTCAAAAAAATTTTAAAAAACATTTTGAAGTTCAACTTTCAAATCATTTTCATTTCACTACAGGAGTCTGGGGGGAACCATGAAATAAATATTTCTCAGTGGTGAGATTTGGGCTACGTAAATTTTTTTCTTTTTATTCATTTCTACCTATTTTTTCCAACAATGACCACATGTTAACTTGTGTAATTTTAAATTACTCTTAAATTATATAAACAAGTTTTTACATATATCTTTATCTTGGGTATTAACAAATATGGTAAAAAAAAGAATGACTCGAGGGATTTCCCTGGTGGTCCAGTGGTAAAGAATCCGCCTTACAATGCAGGGGCACAGCTTCAATCCCTGGTCAGGGAAGTAAGATCCCACATGCCACAGGGCAACTAAGCCCAGGAGCCAAAACTGCTGAGCTCGCGCGCCTCAGCTAGAGAGACTGTGTGCCACTAGCTACAGAGCCCATGCGCCCTCTAACCCGCGTGCCACAACTACAGAGCTTACACACCCTGAAGCCTGCACACCACAACTAAAGAAGAGAAAACCCACACGCCACAACTGAAGAGAAGCCCGCATGCCACAACAAAGACCTGGAGTGCTGCAACTAAGACCTGACACTGCCAAAGATAAATAAAATAAATAAATAAATCTTTTTAAAAAATGAAAAAGATACAGAACTACCAGCAAAATGAGACACGAATACTGAGAGGAGGTCAAGATGGTGGAGTAGGACATGCGCTCACTCCTTCTTGCGAGAGCACCAGAATCACAGCTAACTACTGAATAATCATCGACAAGAAGACACTGGAACTCACCAAAAAGGATACCCCACATCCAAAGACAAAGGAGAAGCAACAACAAGATGGTAGGAGGGACGCAATCACAATAAAATCAAATCCCATAACCGCTGGGTAAGTGACTCACAAATTGGAGAACAATTATAACACAGAAGTCCACTCACTGGAATGAAGGTTCTGAGCCCATCAGGCTTCCCAACCTGGGGGTCGGGCAACAGGAGGAGGAATTCCCAGAGAATCAGATTTTGAAGGTTAACAGGATTTGACTGCAGGACTTCCACAGGACTGGGGGAAACAGAAACTCCACTCTTGGAGGACACGCACAAAGTAGTGTGCACATCAGGACCCAGCAGGAAAGAGCAGTGACCCCACAGGAGACTGAACACCTACCTGCTAGTGTTAGAGGGTCTCCTGCAGAGGCAGGGGGTGGCTGTGGCTCACAGTGGGGACAAGGACACTGGCAGAGAAATTCTCGGAACTACTCCTTGGCGTGAGCCCTCCTGGAGTCTGCCATTAGCCCCACCAAAGAGCCCGATAGCCTCCAGTGCTGGATCGCCTCAGGCCAAACAACCAACAAGGAGGGAACTCAGCCCCACCCATCAGCAGACAAGCAGATTAAAGTTTTACTGAGCTCTGCCCACCTGAGCAACACCCAGCTCTATCCACCACAGTCCCACCCATCATGAAGCTTGCACAAGCCTCTTAAGATACCCTCATCCATCAGAGGGCAGACAGGAGAAGCAAGAAGAACTACAATCCAGCAGCCTGTGGAACGAAAACCACATTAACAGTAAGACAGACAAAATGAAAAGGCAGAGGACTATGTACCAGATGAGGAACAAGATAAAACCCCAGAAAAACAACTAAATGAAGTGGAGATAGGCAGCCTTCCAGAAAAAGAATTCAGACTAATGATAGTGAAGATGATCCAGGACCTTGGAAAAGAATGGAGGCAAAGATCAAGAAGATGAAAGAAATGTTTAACAAAGACCTAGAAGAATAAAAGAACAGACAGAGATGAACAATACAATAACTGAAATGAAAAATACACTAGAAGAAATCAATAGCAGAATAACTGAGACAGAAGAACGGATAAGTGACCTGGAAGAAAGAATGGTGGAATTCACTGCCACGGAACAGAATAAACAAAAAACAATGAAAAGAAATGAAGACAGCCTAAGAGACCTCTGGAACAACATTTAATGCACCAACATTCGCATTATAGGGGTCTCAGACAGAGAAGAGAGAGAGAAAGGACCCGAGAAAATATGTGAAGAGATTATAGTCGAAAACATCCCTAACATGGGAAAGGAAATAGCCACCCAAGACCAGGAAGCACAGAGAGTCCCAGGCAGGATAAACCCAAGGAGAAACATGCCGAGATACACAGTAATCAAATTGACAAAAATTAAAGGCTAAGAAAAATTATTAAAAGCAATAAGGGAAAAACAACAAATAACATACAACTGAACTCCCATAAGCTTAACAGCTGATTTCTCAGCAGAAACTCTACAAGCCAGAAGGGAGTGGCACAATATATTTAAAGTGATGAAAGGGAATAACCTACAACCAAGATTACTCTACCGGGCAAGGATCTCACTCAGATTCAACAGAGAAATCAAAAGCTTTACAAAAGAGCAAAAGCTAAGAGAATTCAGCACCACCAAACCAGCTCTACAACAAATACTAAAGGAACTTCTCTAAGTGGGAAATACAAGAGAAGGAAAGGACCTACAAAAACAAACCCAAAACAATTAACAAAATGGGCATAGGAACATACATATCGATAATTACCTTAAACGTGAATGGATTAAATGCTCCCACCAAAAGACACAGGTTTGCTGAATGGACACAAAAACAAGACCTATATATATGCTGTCTACCAGAGACCCACTTCAGACCTAGGGACACATACAGACTGAAAGTGAGGGGAT
>NC_041231.1:41314612-41316041 GCF_002837175.3 Physeter macrocephalus | reverse complement strand
AACAATTAAGAAAATGGTAATAGGAACATACATATCAACAATTACCTTAAATGTAAATGGATTAAATGCTCCAACCAAAAGACACAGGCTCGCTGAATGGATACAAAAACAAAATCCATGTATATGCTGTCTACAAGAGACCCACTTCAGACCTAGGGACACATACAGACTGAAACTGAGGGGATGGAAAAAGATATTCCATGCAAATGGAAATCAAAAGAAAGCTGGAATTTCATATTTCCCCACTGTATTTTATTTGTACATCATTAAACACTAAGCTCAGTTACAGAGCCATCAGCAACACCCAAGAGATCAGCTCTCTTTAGTAATAGAAATTCCATTTTCCCTCAGCAGTGAAGACATCACAAATTGAAACTCTCAGTACTGTATTTCTAAGCCTGCATTTTCACTGATATATAATTTTCTTATCAATATTAAGAAACAATTTTTCTATGATATCTCAGAAACTGCATGACACCACTAAAGTTATTTCTGTTTAGTTTATCAAAGGGTGTTCTTTTTTTTTTTTTTTTTTTTTTTGCGGTACGTGGGCCTCTCACTGTTGTGGCCTCTCCTGTTGCGGAGCACAGGCTCCGGACGCACAGGCTCCGCGGCCATGGCTCACGGGTCCAGCTGCTCCACGGCATGTGGGATCTTCCCAGACCGGGGCACGAACCCACGTCCCCTGCATCGGCAGGCGGACTCTCAACCACTGCTCCACCAGGGAAGCCCAAGGGTGTTCATTTTTACTGCTTTGGGGTTACTCCACATCATTGTTTATTTCTTGACTTATGGTCATAATTAATCAGGTGTTCAACAGACTGAAGTTAAATTGAGGGTAAGAAAACCACTGCATTAAACATTTGGTTTGCCAGCCTACGGTATTTACAGGCATTGCCCAAATACTTCTTCGAGAACTACATTTATAAGTAGTCATGGAATTCCTGTTATGGAGTGTTGGCAATCCTACATTTTGTGGAGATCAAATGCATGGTTTTCATAGGCGGTTTGTAAGAACTGATTTCACTGTTGGTTAAGCTACATTTACTATTGGGACCCTCAGGAGGAATACCACTCATGTTGCATTCCTGCACTAAAGGCAAGTACAGCACTATGGAGAAACGTTCTCGGGAAAAGTTTACAGAAATCTGGAAATAAGAAGGAAAGGTTTATCTGTGTACTATAATTGTATCAGAAACAAAGAGAAAAAAGTTTTAACTGGAAATGTTAGTTTGTACTTACTTTTCATGAATATAAATATCTTTTTTTAACATCTTTATTGGAGTATAATTGCTTTACAATGGTGTGTTAGTTTCTGCTTTACAACAAAGTGAATCAGTTATACATATACATATGTTCCCATATCTCTTCCCTCTTGCGTCTCCCTCCCTCCAACCCTCCCTATCCCACCCCTCTAGGTGGTCACAAA
>NC_041231.1:41290204-41312749 GCF_002837175.3 Physeter macrocephalus | reverse complement strand
GAATGAGTTTGGGAGTGTTCTTCCCTCTGCTATCTTTTGGAAGAGTTTGAGAAGGATAGGTGTTAGCTTTTCTCTAAATGTTTGATAGAATTCGCCTGTGAAGCCATCTGGTCCTGGGCTTTTGTTTGTTGGAAGATTTTTAATCACAGCTTCAATCTCAGTGCTTGTGGTTGGTCTGTTCATATTTTCTACTTCTTCCTGGTTCAGTCTCGGCAGGTTGGCATTTCTAAGAATTTGTCCATTTCTTCCAGATTGTCCATTTTATTGGCATAGAGTTGCTTGTAGTAATCTCTCATAATCTTTTGTATTTCTGCAGTGTCAGTTGTTACTTCTCCTCTTTCATTTCTAATTCTATTGATTTGAGTCTTCTCCCTTTTTTTCTTGATGAGTCTGGCTAATGGTTTATCAATTTTGTTTATCTCCTCAAAGAACCACCATGAATATAAGTATATATTTAATCTTGCAAAAAAAAGAAAAGAACGAAAAAGAAAGCTGGAGTAGCAGTTCTAGTATCAGAGAAAACAGACTTTAAAATAAAGAATGTTGGGCTTCCCTGGTGGCGCAGTGGTTGAGAGTCCACCTGCCGATGCAGGGGACATGGGTTCGTGCCCCGGTCGGGGAAGATCCCACATGCCGCGGAGCGGCTGGGCCCGTGAGCCATGGCCGCGGAGCCTGCGCGTCCAGAGCCTGTGCTCCGCAACGGGAGAGGCCACAACAGTGAGAGGCCCGCGTACCGCAAAAAATAAAAAATAAAAAAATAAAGAATGTTATAAGAGACAAGGAAGGACACTACATAATGATCAAGGAATCAATCCAAGAAGAAAATATAACAATCATAAATATATATGCACCCAACATAGAAGCACCTCAATACATAAGGCAAATGCTAACAGCTATAAAAGAGGAAATCGACAGTAACACAATAATAGTGGGGGACTTTAACACCTCACTTACACCAATGGACAAATCATCCAGACAGAAAATTAATAAGGAAACACAAGCTTTAAATGATACAACAGACCAGACAGATTTAATTGGTATTTATAGGACTTTCCATCCAAAAACAGCAGATTACACTTTCTTCTCAAGTGCACAGGGAACATTCTCCAGGATAGATCACATCTTGGGTCACAAATCAAGCGCCAGTAAATTTAAGAAAACTGAAATCATATCAAGCATCTTTTCCGACCACAACGCTATGAGATGAGAAATCAATTACAGTGGAAAAAACGTAAAAAACACAAACACATGGAGGCTAAACAATTCGTTACTAAATAACCAAGAGATCACTGAGGAAATCAAAAAATACCTAGAGACAAATGACAACGAAAACACGACGATCCAAAACCTATGGGATGCAGCAAAAGCAGTTCTCAGAGAGAAGTTTATAGCAATACAATCCAACCTCAAGAAACAAGAAAAATCTCAAATAAACAATCTAACCTTACATCTAAAGGAACTAGAGAAAGAAGAACAAACAAAACCCAAAGACAGTAGAAGGAAAGAAATCATAAACATCAAAGCAGAAATAAATGAAATAAAACAAAGAAACAATTTGTTTCAATTTGTTAACAAAACTCATAAACCTTTAGCCAGACTCATCAAGAAAAAGAGGGAGAGGACTCAAATCAATAAAATTAGAAATGAAAGAGGAGACGTTACGATGCACACTGCAGAAATAAAAAGCATCATAAGAGACTACTACAAGCAACTCTATGCCAATAAAATGGACAACCTGTAAGAAATGGACAAATTCTTAGAAATGCACAACCTTCTGAGACTGAACCAGGAAGAAATAAAAAATATGAACAGATCAATCACAAATAATGAAATTGAGACTGTGATTTAAAATCTTCCAACAAACAAAGTCCAGGACCAGATGGCTTCACAGGCGAATTCTATCAAACATTTAGAGAAGAGCTAACGCCCATCCTTCTGAAACTCTTCCAAAATATTGCAGAGGGAGGAACACTCGCAAACTCATTCTACAAGGCCACCATCACCCTGATACTGAAACCACACAAAGATACTACAAAAAAAGAAAGTTACAGACCAATATCACTGATGAATATAGATGCAAAAATCCTCAACAAAATATTAGCAACCAATAAAATGGACAACCTGTAAGAAATGGACAAATTCTTAGAAATGCACAACCTTCTGAGACTGAACCAGGAAGAAATAAAAAATATGAACAGATCAATCACAAATAATGAAATTGAGACTGTGATTTAAAATCTTCCAACAAACAAAGTCCAGGACCAGATGGCTTCACAGGCGAATTCTATCAAACATTTAGAGAAGAGCTAACGCCTATCCTTCTGAAACTCTTCCAAAATATTGCAGAGGGAGGAACACTCCCAAACTCATTCTACAAGGCCACCATCACCCTGATACTGAAACCACACAAAGATACTACAAAAAAAGAAAGTTACAGACCAATATCACTGATGAATATAGATGCAAAAATCCTCAACAAAATATTAGCAAACGGAATCCAACAACACGTTAAAAGGATCATACACCATAATCAAGTGGGATTTATGCCAGGGATGCAAGGATTCTTCGGTATACGCAAATGTGATACACCATATTAAGAAACTGAAGAATAAAAACCGTATGACCATCTCAATAGATGCAGAAAAAGCTTTTGACACAATTCAACACCAATTTATGATAAAAACTCTCCAGAAAGTGGGCATAGAGGGAAATTACCTCAACATATAAAGGCGATATACAACAAACCTACAGCAAACATCATTCTCAATGGTGAAAAACTGAAAGCATTTCCTCTAAGATCGGGAACAAGACAAGGATGTCCACTCTCACCACTATTATTGAATACAGTTTTGGAAGTCCTAGCCACAGCAATCAGAGAAGAAAAAGAAATAAAAGAAATACAAATTGGAAAACAAGAAATAAAACTGTCACTGTTTGCAGATGACATTATACTACACATAGATATTCCTAAAGATGCCACCAGAAAACTACTAGAGCTAATCAATGAATCTGGTAAAGTTGCAGGTCACAAAATTAACGCACAGAAATCTCTTGCATGCCTATACACTAACAACAAAAGATCAGAAAGAGAAATTAAGGAAACAATCCCATTTACCAGTGCAACAAAAAGAATAGAATACCTTGGACTAGACCTACCTAAGGAGGTAAAAGACCTGTACTCAAGAAACTATAAGGCACTGATGAAAGATATCAAAGATGACAAAAACAGATGGAAAGATATACCATGTTCTTGGATTGGAAGAATCAATATTGTGAAAATGACTATACTACCCAAAGCCATCTACAGATTCAGTGCAATCCCTATCAAATTACCAACGGCATTTTTTACATAACTAGAACAAAAAATCTTAAAATTTGTATGTAGACACAAAAGACCCCGAATAGCCAAAGCAATCTTGAGGGGAAAAAATGGAGCTGGAGGAATCAGACTCTCTGACTTCAGACAACACTACAAAGCTACAGTAATCAAGACAATATCCTAAAGATGCCACCAGAAAACTACTAGAGCTAATCAATGAATCTGGTAAAGTTGCAGGTCACAAAATTAACGCACAGAAATCTCTTGCATGCCTATACACTAACAACAAAAGATCAGAAAGAGAAATTAAGGAAACAATCCCATTCACCACTGCAACAAAAAGAATAAAATACCTAGGACTAGACCTACCTAAGGAGGTAAAAGACCTGTACTCAAGAAACTATAAGGCACTGATGAAAGATATCAAAGATGACAAAAACAGATGGAAAGATATACCATGTTCTTGGATTGGAAGAATCAATATTGTGAAAATGACTATACTACCCAAAGCCATCTACAGATTCAGTGCAATCCCTATCAAATTACCAACGGCATTTTTTACATAACTAGAACAAAAAATCTTAAAATTTGTATGTAGACACAAAAGACCCCGAATAGCCAAAGCAATCTTGAGGGGAAAAAATGGAGCTGGAGGAATCAGACTCTCTGACTTCAGACTACACTACAAAGCTACAGTAATCAAGACAATATGGTACTGGCACAAAAACAAAAAAAAACAGATCAATGGAACAGGATAGAAAGCCCAGAAATAAACCCATGCACCTATGGTCAACTAATCTATGACAAACGAGGCAACGACATACAATGGAGAAAAGACAGTCTCTTCAATAAGTGGTGCTGGGAAAATTGGACAGCCACATGTAAAAAAATGAAATTAGAACACTCCCTAACACCATACACAAAAATAAACTCAAAATGGATTAAAGACCTAAATGTAAGGCCAGACACTATAAAACGCTTCGAGGAAAACATAGGAAGAACACTCTGGAATAAATCACACAAGATCTTTTTTGACCCACCTCCTAGAGTCATGGAAATAAAAACAAAAATAAACAAATGGGACCTAAGAAACATAAAAGCTTTTGCACAGCAAAGGAAACTATAAACAAGACGAAAAGACAACCCTCAGAATGGGAGAAAATATTTCCAAATGAATCAACAGACAAAGGATTAATCTCCAAAATATATAAACAGCTCATTAGCTCAATATTAAGAAAACAAACAACACAATTAAAAAATGAGCCGAAGCCCTAAATAGACATTTCTCCAAAGAAGACATGCAGATGGCCAAGAGGCACATGAAAAGCTACTCAACATCACTGATTATCAGAGAAATGCAAATCAGAACTACAACGAGGTATCACCTCACACCAGTTAGATTGGGCATCATCAGAAAATCTACAAACAAATGCTGGAGAGGGTGTGGAGAAAAGGGAACCCTCTTGCACTGTTGGTGGGAATGTAAATTGATACAACCACTATGGAGAACAGTATGGAGGTTCCTTAAAAAACTAAAAATGTAACTACCATATGAACCAGCAATCCCACTACTGGGCACATACCCTAAGAAAACCATAATTCAAAAAGACACATGCACCCCAATGTTCATTGCAGCACTATTAACAATAACCTGGTCATGGAAGCAACCTAAATGCCTACTGACAGACTAACGGATAAAGAAGATGTGGTACATATATACAATGGAATATTACTCAGCCATAAAAAGGAATGAAATCAGGTCATTTGCAGAGACGTGGATGGACCTGCAGACTATCATATAGATTGAAGTAAGTCAGAAAGAGAAAAACAAATATCATATATTAACGCATATATGTGAAATGTAGAAAAATGGAACAGATGAACCAGTTTGCAAGGGAGAAATAGAAACACAGATGTAGAGAACAAACGTATGGACACCAAGGGAGGAAAATGGGGGGTGGGTGGTGGTGGGATGAAATGGGAGATTGTGATTGACATATATACACTAATATGTGTAAAATAGACAACTAATAAAAAGCTGCTGTATAAAAAATAAATAAGTAAAGTTCAAAAAAAAATACTGAGAAGAAGAAGAGATAAAATGCCCAGATACATACTTTTACAGATACAAACAACACACACAGTCTGGGCATGAACAAGTAGTAGCTTGGGTTAAGTGAAATGAAAACTAACCTTGTTAAGAAAAAAAGAAAAAAATTTGAAAAATCTACAGCAAGCATCATACTCAGTGTGAAAGACTGAAAGCTTTTCCTCTAAGATCAGGAGCAAGACGAGAATGACAGCTTTCGCCTTTTCAACACAGTGCTAGAAGTTCTAGCCAGAGTAGTAATTGGGCAAGAAAAAGAAACAAAAGGCATCCAAATATGAAAGGAAGAAATAAAATGATCCCTCTTTGCAGATGACATGATCTTATATGTAGAAAATCTTAAAGAATGAAGTCAGAAAAAAAAATGTTAGGGCTAACAGATGAACTCAGCAGTTGCACGATATAAAATTAACATGCAAAACTACATTAACAATGAACAATACAAATGTTCATTGCAGTTCTATTTACAATAGCCAGGACATGGAAGCAACATGTGTCCATCAACAGATGAATGGATAAAGAAGACGTGGCACATATATACAATGGAATATTAGCCATAAAAAGAAACAAAACTGAGTTATTTGTAGTGATGTGGATGGACTTGGAGTCTGTCATACAGAGTGAGGTAAGTCAAAAGGAGAAAAACAAATACCGTATGCTAACACATTTATATGGAATCTAAGAAAAAAAATGTCATGAAGAGACTAGAGGTAGGACAGGAATAAAACACAGACCTACTAGAGCATGGCCTTGAGGATATGGGGAGGGGGAAGGGTAAGCTGTGACGAAGTGAGAGAGTGGCATGGACATATATACACTACCAAACGTAGGGTGGATAGCTAGTGGGAAGCAGCCGCATGGCACAGGGAGATCAGCTAGGTGGTCTGTGACCACCTAGAGGGGTGGGATAGGGAGGGTGGGAGGGAGGGAGACGCAAGAGGGAAGAGATATGGGAACATATGTATATGTATAACTGATTCACTTTGTTGTAAAGCAGAAACTAACACACCATTGTAAAGCAATTATACTCCAATAAAGATGTTAAAAAAAAAACAATGAACAATACAAAAACAAAATTAAGAAAACAATTCCAAGGACTTTCCTGGTGGTGCAGTGGTTAAGAATCCGCCTGCCAATGCAGGGGACACGGGTGATCCCTAATCCGGGAAGATCCCGCATGCTGAGGAGCAACTAAGCCTGTGCCAGAACTACTGAGCCTACGCTCTAGAGCCCGCGAGCCACAACTACTGAGCTCTTGCGCCACAACTACTGAAGCCTGCTCACTCTAGGGCCCACATGCTGCAACTACTGAGCCCACACGCTGCAACTACTGAAGCCCACGCGTCTAGAGCCGTGCTCCACAACAAGAGAAGCCACCGCAACGAGAAGCCCACGCACCGCAACGAAGAGTAGTCCCCACTCGCCGCAACTAGAGAAAGCCCATGTGCAGCAACAAAGACCCAACGCAGCCAAAAATAATAATAATAATAATAAATAAAATAAAATAAATAAAGACAACCTAAGTAAATGTAAAGTATCCGTGATCACTGACTGGAAGAATTAATATTGTTAATATGACAATACTACCTAAAGCAATCTACAAATTCATTGCCATTCCTGTCAAAATCCCAATGGCACTTTTTGTAGAAATAGAAAAATTCTTCCTAAAATTCATATGGAATCTCAAGGGACCCCAAAGAGGCAAAACAAACTTGAAAAAGAAGAACAAAATGGGAGTACTCACACTTCCTGATTTCAAAACCTGCTACAAAGGCACAGAAAACAGTGTGGTACTGGCATAAAGACAGACATATCAGCATAGAGATAGAGCCCAAAAATAAACGTCAAATACATGGCCAAATGATTTTCAAACAAAGGTGCTAAGACCATTCAATGGGAAAGACAGACTTCTCAACAAACAATGCTGAGAAAACTGGACATCCATATACAAAAGAATGAAGCTGGACCCTTACCTTATGCCATATGCAAAAATTAACTCAAAATGGATCAAAGGCCTAAATGTAAAAGCTAAAACTATAAAACTCTTAGAAGGAAACATGGGGGAAAGCCTCATGATGGATTTGACCATGATTTCTTGAATATGACACCAAAAGCACAAATGACAAAAGAGAACATAAATTAGACTGTGTCAAAATTTAAAACTTCTGTACATCAAAGGACACTATAACAGAGTGAGAAGGCAAACCATGAAATGGGAGAAAACATCTGTAAACCATGTATCTGATAAAGAATTAATATCCAGAATATATAAAGAGCTACAAACTAACAACAGCAACAAAAATCTATTTTAAAATGGGCAAAGGGGCTTCCCTGGTGGCGCAGTGGTTGCGCGTCCGCCTGAGTACTTGAATAGACGTTTCTCCAAAAACAACAAGCAAATGGCCAATAAGCACATGAAAAGACGCTCAACATCACTAATTATTAGGAAAAATGCACATCAAAACCACAATGAGGGACTTCCCCGGTGGCGCAGTGGTTAGGAATCCACCTGACGGTGCAGAGGACACAGGTTCAAGCGCTGGTCCAGGAAGATCCCACATGTCACGGAGCAACTAGGCCTGTGCACCACAA
Source organism: Physeter macrocephalus (assembly GCF_002837175.3). Lineage (NCBI taxonomy): Eukaryota > Metazoa > Chordata > Mammalia > Artiodactyla > Physeteridae > Physeter > Physeter macrocephalus. The sequence goes on along the minus strand of NC_041231.1, from coordinate 41,304,731 downwards.
CTACTGAGCCCACATGCCACAGCTACTGAAGCCCATGCACCTAGAGCCCGTGCCCCGCAACAAGAGAAGCCACCGCAATGAGAAGTCCGCAAACCAAAAGCAAGAGTAGCCCCCGCTCACCGCAACTAGAGAAAGTCCGCATTCAGCAACGAAGACCCAATGCAGCCAAATATAAATAAATAAATAAATTAATTAATTAATTAAAATTTTTTAAAAACCGCAATGAAATACCACTTCACACCCATTTGGATGGCCATTTATAGAAACATTTTTTTAAAAGACAGAAAATAACAAGTATTAGCAAGGATGTAAAGAGACTGGAATCCTCGTGCATTGCTGATGGCAAAGTAAAATGGTACAGGCACTACAGAAAACAGCGTGGTGGTTCCCCAAAAAACTAAACATAGAATTACCAAATGGTAAGCAATTCCACTCCTAAATATATACCCAAAGGATTTAAAACAGGGAGTCAAATAGAAACTTGGATGCCAAATGTTCATTATAGCATTATTCACAATTTCTATCGAAAGGCAGAAACAACCCAAGTGTCCATGAACAAAGAACGGATAAACAAAATGTGGTACATACATACATATACAATGGAATATTTCTCCAACGAAAATATACTGATAGCCAATAAGTACATGAAAAGATGCTCAACATCACTAATCACTAGGGAAATGCAAATCAAAACCACAGTGAGATACCACTTCACACCCATTAGGATGGCTATTATCAAAAAATAAGAAGTGTTGGCGAGGATGTGGGACTCTCACGAGTTGTTGGTGGTAATGTAAAATTGTACAACTGGTGTGGAAAATAGTTAGGTGATTTCTCAAGAAGTTAAACATGAATTACCATTTAATCCAGCAATTCCAATGCTAGGTATACACCCAAGAGATCCAAAAAGAAGGACTCTAACAAATACTTGCACACTAATATTCATAGCAGCTTAATTCATAAGAGCCAAAAGGTGGAAACTACCTGAGTGTACAACAACAGATGAATGGATAAATAAATGTGATATATACTCACACAATGGGATATTATTCAGACATAAAAAGGAATGAAATTTTGATGCCTGCTACAACATGCACGAACCCTGAAAATGTTATGCTAAGTAAAATAAGCCGAATACAAAAAGACAAATATTGTATGATTCCATTTATATGAGGTATCTAGAATAATCAAATTCACAGAGACAGAAAGTAGAATAGAGGTTACCTGGAGCTGCAGGAAGGGGTATAGAGTTTTTGTTTGGGATGATAAAAAGAGCTCTGGAAATAAATAGTAGTGATAGCTATACAACAATTTGAATGTATTTAATGCCACTAAATTGTACACTTAATGTGGGTAAATTGTAAATATCAGGGTGAAGAATTAACCAATTAAAACAGTTCATTACTCTACATAACTAACACAGAAACCTGCTATGGCTTCTGAGAAAGCAAATCAATAAAAACAATGAGTGCTTTGTGGGACAACCAGAGTCTCATTACCTACAATCATACACCACTGTCTTATCAGAGCTTAAATATTTCAGTATGTTTAAATGTATCAAAAGTTGTTGTTTTCAAACAGTTCCTTCCCTCCATTCATAATGGTCCAAGCACCTACCTAAGTGCTTCTTCCCTTTCCCATACCAAAAAGCAAAACAAATCCCCCTCTCCCTTCCTGGCTTTCTTCATGATAACAAGATGGCTGCAGCAGTACCAGAAGTCATACCTACATGCAGCCACCCAGAGGGGAAACTGCTCTGCATGGAGCAAATCTGCATTAGGCTCTATCACTCCCAGAGCACTGCCTCTGTTCCAAAGCCAGGCATTCCTACAGAGCCCAGCCCTGGCCATGAGTCAGAAAGTTCTTTTAACAGGTCTAAGTTTTTCATAAAGGCACTGAATTTCACTCCAATATAAAGGAAAGGAGCCACTTTAGTTTTCCATAGAGTTGATTACCCAGTTTCCCTTGAACAAGTTCAATTCGGGTCTAGCCTGAAAAGGTATGTATGGCTGGGGAAAGAAGCAAACAGCAAAGAGTGGCTGGCAAACAGGAAAAGGAAACGAATGACACTGGAAGTAGCTACAGAGAACAGAAATGTACAGAGATAGAAAGAATACCAAAACAAAAAGCAAAAATACCATTTCAAGTCACTGATAGCGAGTCGAAGAGTCTCACATATACCCCCTCCCCGACCACCACCACCACCACCAAATTCCCAGAGAGCATCACAGCCAGATGAGAAAAGGAACAAACAAGAGAACCACTAACTGGAATTAGTGATCTTCCCAGGGATTTCAGTGAGGAAGCAAACAAGTATCACTGTATCAAAGTCATAATCACTTATTTGTATTAACAATATCAAATAGTCAGAAAGTTCAATTAAACAAATGATGCCCAAGAAGTTGAAATGGTAGTACAGGATACTTTATTTTTGTAATGCCAGAGAATTTATTCCTCTTAAGCATGTATCAATTTTTAAATTTTTGAAGATGCAAATTTGTGGAGAAAATAATGCCCTATACTGACAAGGGTGCAGAGAAACAAGTACCCTCACTGTCCTGGCAATAGTTAATTTCTAATGACCAACTGTTCAGAAGTAGGAGATTAGGTAAATTATAGTACCTAATATAGTACCTAATGGAACAGCAGTCATTAAAACAATGACATTCCAGACATAAGAAAATGTTCACAGTATAGCAGATTTAAAATAAAAGACTGTTGGGACTTCCCTGGTGGTCCAGTGGTTAAGACTCCATGCTTCCACTGCAAGGGGCGTGGTTTTGATCCCTGGTCAGGGAACTAAGATCCCACATGCTGCATGGCCAATAAATAAATTACTTGAGTTTTAAAAGTAAAATAAAATAAAATACTGAATGACAATATAAACAGTATAGGCCTAAATTTATTTTAAATGCCTGCATCAGAAAAAAAGACTGGAAAGATATGCCAGTGTGTTGAGAGGGGTTATGTCTGGGTAACAAAAATAAGATATCACCCTTATTTTCTTTTTTGTGTGTTTTTCTATAGTTACTGACATATCTATAATGAATATATATCTTATGTAATCAGAAGGGAAATGTTACACAGAAAAAGCTCAAATGTATTCAACATATTGAATTCAATACAGGGAAGAATGGAACATATTATCTTTTACCATAAAAAAAATCCAACAGAAAAAAATTTTCTTGGTGCTTTTAAAGGTTTAACCTTGAGTTCTATGGAAAAGTCACTCATCCAAAACACGGCTTCCCCAAAGGTGTCAAATGAAAGAGGTATTGTTGGGGTAAATTCAAGCGGCATCCCAATTACCTGCTACAAATTTCCTGAATCACTGTTGTGATAACCGTGAAACTCTAGGTGAGATGGATTCATACTGGAATCCTAAGGCTCCCACCCAAAATCAGTCATCTCATCTCAGCCACAGGCAGTAAACCTTCCTAACAGACTCAAGAAAGAGAAAGGCTGAGGAAAAAAAAAGTGTATTCATGATGTCACAGATTTCTAACAACTAAATATTATTAGACTTACAGCCTGCCTTTTAAAATACTATCAGGGGGACCTCCCTGGTGGTCCAGTGGTTAAGACTCCGCGATCCCAAAGCAGGGGGCCCAGGTTCAATCCCTGGTCGGGGAAGTAAGATCCCACATGCTGCAACTAAACCCACATGCCGCAACTAGAGAAGCCCATGCGCTGCAACGAAGGCCCAGTGCAGCCAAAATAAATAAATAAATAATTTTTTTAAAATAAAATACTATCAGGATTAACAAAGCAAAATAAAACTTTTCACTTTTATTGATCCCTCACTATGTGCTAGGTCCTGGGGTTACAAACACGAAGACAAAATTCCTTGTCCTGGAGAAGCTCAATCCCCTGAGGCAAAGACATGCAATTAAGCATGATCTAAAGGGATAAGTGCCATACTAGAGGTTGGTACCAACTGCTATAGGAGCAAGAAGCAATGCTTATTATTGGGCAGAGCTGGGGAAGGCATCAAAGAGAAGATGACATTTCAGCTTTTTAAGGTGGCATTCCCCAGGCAGAGAAAGGTAGTCATTGCATTCCTGTCATATTATAACAACCAAGCAAAGCGACAAACGTAGGAGAGTTTTAGGCTTGCCTGGAAAAGGGTGAGTTGTCCAGCATATCTCAAGTGTAGGGAATGTGGAAAGAACATCAGAAATAAAACTCAAGAAAAGTTTCGTGCCACCCTTCCTCCTATACATGAAGATGAAAATGGACTTCAGATCTTTTTAATGTTAATATATCTTTATCACTCCCCACACTTAAAAGTAAGGCCACACAGACTTTAGCAGCATCCTTCCTCCTTGGCCATAGACCACAGTCTGGCCAGGAACACATCCTAACCCCAAACACTATCAGGTTCACAAAGGTGGCACAGCTGGCACTGTCATGAAGCATTCACTAAGTCATCCTGATAATTTGCATTCAAAACACAACATAACAAAATCTACTCCTTTATAAACTGGACACTTCCCTCTAGGTAATGAAATTTTTTTCCTATTCCGTTCAACATTTTTATCAGCCACTTGGAAAAGGACAGAAGACAGGTTTATCAACTGTGTAGGTGAAACTTCAAAGAAAAGATGATAATATGTGGGATGACAAACTCAAGCTACAAAAAAGACTTGACAAGTTGTACTAATGAGCCAAATACAGAGAGCCCACCCCCCATTTAGGACCAACAGTGGCAAGCCAAATATGCTCCCCCTCAATGAAATGTAATGAAAATAAATGTAAAATCTTTTTTAAATGAAACTAAAATTTTACATTTATGTTTATTATCAATAGCACACATTCAGGACAGAGATCTAGCTTTACTTCAGTTAATATGCAATAAAATCTAGAGTTTAGCTGTTATAAAACCAGTATGAGTAATTAGTGTGAAATGGCAGCTCAAAAGTGTCCGAATGTCAGGCTTTATACCACGTTAACCAAAAACATCCAACTCAAAGCTAAAATACATGTATAAAACCTTCTATATGCCTGGTACTGAGTTATGTCTGTCAAGAACACAAAGATACAGTTGACCCTTTAACAACACAGGTTTGAACTGTGCAGGTCCATTTATACACAATTTTTTTCAATAAATATAGTACCTGTATTTTCATGTTACAGATCTTTAACTAAGTGAGGGGAAAAGTTTGCATTTAATTAGAGATCACAATATGTGGAATCAAAAGAACCAGGGTTTGAGTTCTGATTCCATCCAGACTGTTTCAGCTTCCTGCCCTTGGGTGAGTCATTTTATCATCTCCTTTGTTTTTAAGGCAGAAATAGCGGAACACAGATTTTTGACTGTGTGAGGGGTTGGCGCTCCAACCCCTGCATTGTTCAAGGGTCAACTGTAAATATGGCAGAATCCCTACTTTACAGAGTTTATAGCCTAAATCAGAGTTAACCATGGGTCAAAAAATCAATTGTGCTGCCACCAATATTTTTTGATGAAATAGAAATGAATAGAAACATCAGAGTACACTCTACAAAATACTATACCATGAAACTTCTGTTTAACTTTTTCATGTGTGTGTATAGTATAAACATACACACATAAGAGATAATAATTTTAATTGTATTTCTTATTGTAGATCGTAGTCAAAAGTTGGAAGGACATTAATCTAATGGAAGAGGATAGAATAAATATACCACGGTAAGATATAAAGTATCATAGAATAAAATCTGTTTGGTTGGAGAAAGAAAGGGGCATGGTCAAGGTAGAAAAAGATTTACAAAGATAGTAATACATGATAGACGCCTTAACAGATAGGAAAGAATCTGAGAGATGAAGATCTGAGAGATGAAGATGGAGGGAGGCACCCCACACAGAAAGAATATGAACAGAGACATGATGCAGCAAATAATAAGAAGTGTTTAATAGATGGCAAACAGTCCTGGCACATGGCAGCACTGGTATAATTAAGTCCAGACAGAAGGACTTGGGGAAAGTTCAGTTTGGCTAAAGTGTAAAATACAAGTAAGTCAGCAGATGAGGCTGAAAAAGCAAATTTGAGCCATAACAAGCAAGTGCTGGGCACACAGAAAACACTTAATGAATGTTAGCTATTCCACTGGTCTTACTTAGCTCTGGAGCCTTAAACCATATTATCTCTAAGATCCCTTACAATACTAAAATTTTATGAATTACTGCAGGGCTATGATGGAAGTTATTTATATGTAAACACAGAACACAAACTTATAAGAAATTACAAGGAGTTTATTCAACGAGGAAGAATGTTCTCATCACAGCTGTCTAACAATAAAATGGGCTGTCTCAAAAAGTGGTGAGGGCACTGTCACTAGATGTATTTGAAGAAAGGTCAAAGTATGATACTAAGTCTGTAATATACAGTTCTGCATTTATCATACATTAATTCTTCCATCAATTTTTGTTCTCATTCCTCAATCAACAAGAGCTCATGAATGAGTTCTAAAGAGAGAGGGAGAAACAGATGGAAGCAGGAGGTTGAGATTTTATTCCATTGTAGATAAGTAGAAAAACAGGAAGTTTCTGAATGACATTTCCCAACACAGTAATTATCCTTACTAGAGTATCCTAATGTGTGATATAGCAAGTCAACTGCAGTTACTTGGGCCACAGTTAAAATAATTTGGCAACGTACCTATGAAAAAAAATTTAAAGTTCCCAGAACCTTTATGTGGAACAAAAATCTTGCTTTCCTATACAAAATCTATCAAGAGGGGGTATACAAGAGTCTTTAGAGAATAATCATAATAAACAGGTTTGTTCATTATGGTAAAAGTACAACATTGGAATAAAGCCCTAATATAGCATATCCAATAATGCTTACACATTGGGAATAAATTCAGATCATTCTTATCTTCAAGAATAAAGACATAAGACATAAGACATAAGAATTCAAAAAATAATCATAATACAAACTACTAAAAATTGAAATTCAGCACCAATGTAAAAGTATGGTATGAATATAAAGCACTTTCAACCTCAATGACCATTCTTTTGAGACATCATCCTTCAGAATGTGTCTAAAAATGATAGAAAATGGTGTCATGTTTACAATTAAGCTTTATGTTTCTAAAGCATATTCTCTCATAACACTGCATGATAAAATTAACCATAACATTTGAATAGTCTATAGAATATTGTTGCATATTGACTTTCGTGTTAAAATATTGATCATTTCCTGCTGATTATTTCCTGCTTGCTTTACAGAATACCAGATCAAAACAAAGCCATCTCGGTTTAAGAAGGCACTCAATAAATGTTTCCTGAAATCACCTTCTTTCTTCCCTACTAACAATGTCTTTAAAAGAGGGCAATAGTACCCAACATACTCCTCAAGGCTGTTAAAAACCTGCCTTATGAATTGTCATGCCTTGAATCTGTACTCATCAGCAAAGCAAATCATATATTCAGAAGCAGAACGATAAATACTATGTAGTCTTATAAAAATGCTTAATATAGAAATAAAATTCCTTAAATATAACTATCCAATTTAAATTTGAAGTCTGTTAAAAAGGCCTTATTTTTTGATCCAGAGACATACACTACAGACAAATTCTTTTCAGAGGCAACATGGTGTAATGAAAGCAGCTGTGGATTAGAATCCCAAAGTCCTAGGTTGAAATCTCAAATCGGCACTTAGTTGGCTTAAGTATCTTAGATCAGTCACTTAATTTCTTTCAGTTAAAGTTTCTTTGTCATCTGTTTAAAAAAAAAAAAAGAGCTTTATGGTGTAAAGCTCAAACAGAATCATGATGTGGAAGTTCCCTGTAAACACTAAAGCCCTGATCATAAAACATCAAGCACATCCTCACTTTTCAGGGCAAAATAAAGTCCTGGGTTTATGATGTCTTCTCTACCCCTAGTGGATGTCTTTACCTCTAACAGATAAAGATACAGGGCCTTTTCCAAGGCTTCAACGGCTGGGATTTCCTTACAGAGCAAGTAACTAAAGAGCCCACTATTTCAATGAGTTGTAGCCCATTTACCAACATATTTAGTGAAATTTTGTGAACACTGGTTCTTTCAGTTCTTTCAGTAATCTAGAAAGTGGGGATTAGAAAAGAATAAGCAATAAATGCTCTGAATCATTACAAAATTTACCTCAGGACAGCAGAATAAACAAGATGACATTATGAAGCCGTTTTCACTGCTAAGATGCAAAACTAACACACGTACTCAAATCTCTGCTGCTATTCTACTCTAGGAATTTAATTACAAACTCTTGTTTCATTTGTTGGTGGTGTTTACTGCTACTGCTGTTGGAGGATGGAAAAAGTATTTTCTCGGTCTTCAGTTTCTATATTTGGTAGTTTGGGTGCAGTCAATATGGGAAAAGACAGGTGTTTCACAAAAATGGTTGGATTTTTCTCACCTAATTCACTCTAGAATAGGAAGCTTCTTGAAAAGGTAAAATAAAGAATGGTAAGATGCAGGACTTTCCAAGCATTTATGGCAACAGAAAGAAAAGCAGAGAATCTCTAAGAGGAAGAGACATAAGGAGTCAGAACACAGGCTAAAAGGATTCAGTAAAGAACAGCTCCTTGTGATACTAGAGAAGGACAGTAAGAGATTCAAGTATATGGCAAAATATTGCCCATTGCCAAGAAGAAAATTAAGGGGAATATTTAATTGTTAAAGGACAAAAAAGGATTAACAACCTCTGAGATCCAATTTCATCATCTGTGTAATGAAGATAACATTAAGACTGCTCTGGGGATCTACATGGTATAACATAAGCGAGAATCCCCAGCACACTGACCGGTCCATCACTGATCTTCAAAAAAGGGTAGTTTTCTCCCCTTCCTGTAAACTCAATCACAGAATATTACAATGGAAAGGGAAGCTCAGATATTGCCTAGTCCTAAGCAAATAAATCAAATAATTTGAAAGCGTTATAACTTGTACAGAATTTTTATATCATAAATTTTAAAGGCATTAAGATATTACTACATGATCTCAAAAACCTTACCAATGTCAAATACAGATGAACAGCTGCACTGGGAAAAACTCCTTTGCACTGCTGCAACAGGGGACTCCTTCCCTCACCAACATCCAAGCAATTTATACAAATTGGTGGGAAAAAGATATGTTTTCCCTCCTTGCTGTAAGGATTATGGGTTAGCAAGCAGAGATAAAAATCTGTGCTCCATGCTGCTCATAAAAATCAAAGTTGAAATCTGAAACATTTTCTCATAGGAATAATGATAATGTTTAGATTTTCTTTTTTTATTTATTTTTATTTATTTATTTTATCTTTGGCTGTGTTGGGTCTTCGTTGCTGCGTGTGGGCTTTTCTCTAGTTGCAGCGAGTGGGGGCTATTCTTCGTTGCAGTGCACAGGCTTCTCACTGCGGTGGCTTCTCTTGTTGTGGAACACAGGCTCTAGGCGTGCAGGCTTCAGTAGTTGTGGTATGCGGGCTCTGCAGTTGTGGCTCGCGGGCTCTAGAGCGCAGGCTCAGTAGTTGTGGCGCACGGGCTTAGTTGCTCTGTGGCATGTGGGATCTTCCCAGACCAGGGTTCGAACCCGTGTCCCCTGCATTGGCAGGCGGATTCTTAACCACTGCACCACCAGAGAAGTCCAATGTTTAGATTTTCAAGCTAACAATTAAACAATGCAGCTAACATACCTTTTTTTTTTTTTTTTTTTTGTGGTATGCGGGCCTTCCTCTATTGTGGCCTCTCCCGTTGCGGAGCACAGGCTCCGGACGCGCAGGCTCAGAGGCCATGGCTCACGGGCCCAGCCGCTCCGCGGCATGTGGGATCCTCCCATACCGGGGCGCGAACCCGGTTCCCCTGCATCGGCAGGCGGACGCGCAACCACTGCGCCACCAGGGAAGCCCAACATACCATTTTTAATTGACTATTTTTCTCACTGTAAGTACCATATTTAGGCTCTTTATAGACTGAACTGGCTTTTATGAAAAGGCCTAGGAGTGTAACCCTGAAATGCTTATGGAAAAGACATATTCTGAGTGTGAACAATCTACACAAGAACTTTTAGACCATAGCTGAGGAAGGGATAGTAGAAGAAAGCTGTGAGAGAAGATGATAGAGACTTTCTTTGTTTGGCAGAAAGGGCAAATAAATTACACTAAATCACAGCTGCTAATGTCTTCAGAATAACTGTCTCTCTCATTTAACAAGCATTTAAGTCCTACCCTGTGCCCAATGCTGTACCCCTCCACAGGAAAAAATTTTTCTAAAGCTAAACCCACAGTCCAAGGAATGCAAAAATTTCCTTCCATCTTCCTGAGTAAATCACACACCAAATCCTAGTGCTTTGAGATTCACATATGCCTATCTTAATTACCCTGCATTGCCTCCATCTCAGAACCAACACACCTGAGGAAATGCCTAGTGTTGTTATTACTCTAAGTACTGTACTAAGAGGAAAGGGAGAAATTAACATTTATTAAGCATTTGGTATGCTCTCATTTGATTTTCACAACCCTGTAGGTAAATATTATCCCCAATTTACACATTAAGAAAATGATGTTAAATAACTTGCCCACAACACCAGTAAAGAGAAGCCAGGACTCAGAAATCTGTCAATTCCACTACTCAGAGGTTCCGACCCAGCAGGAAAAAAATTATCACTTAGGTGCCACTGGACAGTTGACCACTTTCACATCAATTATTTGTTAATCTAGTTAAGCAGGTCTGAGAGCAAGTTACGGAAAAGATAAACCATCAACTCTTCAAATCACAAAATGTATTTAGTATTTAGGGAATGCTCTAAGGGAAAGGATAAAATGTTCCCAGAGGTGAATCCCAGCTCTTCACATTATTTCCCAATCCCATTTCAACAGAGACTCTAGCACTAGGGCTCCTTTTATCACTTCCATCCTAGCCTATATCATTATGCCCTTAGAGCATAGCTAATTAAAAACTTCAGAGTTACCTTTCAAAACAAGATTTTCTACCAGCACAGATCTCTCTGCAGGTCCTTAAATTTAAAAACATTCAGTTTCCACATAATTTGCCTGATGGTATTCCTAAACGTCTGTTACCACTGACAGTTTAAAAGTTATTTTGTAGTGAACTGTGAACTAAACCTTGATTGAGCTGCAGTAAACATGGGAAACAAAAGTCTATGTTTAGACAGATTTCCCCATCTAAAATTTTCCATTAAAACTTAGGCAGAAAAAAAACCTGTACACTCATTTTTCTATCTGTTTCTAACTGAATGACAGGTGACTTACAATAATGCAGTGTGGCTGAACTCCTCTCTCATGTAATCGCCACAAAACACTAACACTATAAAAGTAAAACTAATATTCAACCCCTTAAATTATTGAATATGCCTTTTAAAGAAGTTGAGTATTATAAGAATTATTTAGCTTCTGGAGTTCAACACTTGTAACAGATAAAAAGAGGATTCTAAGAGGAATAATGGTCTCATCTAAAAACAGGTTCGTTTGTTTCTGAACAAAACCGTGACTGTAATATACACTAAACATTGGGACATGTGCAAAAACACTTCCTATTTTAAGTAATAATTATTTATAATATTGAAGGCAAAACAAACCAAAACGGATCAAACATTTCCAGTCAAATGTCTGCAAAATTCTGAACTGGGAAAATGATGTCAACGTATTTTATCCCTTTTTTTTTTCCTAAGGCTCCACTCCAAAAATAAAGAGTCATCGGGCTCATCAACTCAGGTGCAGAAACTCACTAAAACTGAGGTTTGAGAAAGGAGAAAACAGGTTCCCAGAATTTGCCTTCTTGGGTGAAACTGCCCTATGCCCCACACCAAAAACCTCGGGGAGCCGCTGGGGCCCTGCCCACCCCTCCCTCCGACCGCACCTGCCGAGGCCGCGCTGCCAGCGCCCCCTGCCGCCCTCCCCGCGCCCAGGGACCCGCTCCCACCCCCGCGCCTCGCGCCCGCGCCGCCCCCACCCCGCGCACACCCCGCGCCGAGGCCGCGCAGCCTGCGGGCAGCGGCGGGAGGCGCGCGGGCGCGAATCGAGGTGGGGCCGGCACGAGACCGAGAGCAAGGGCGCGTCCCCCGAACCCCCGCCGCGGCCAGGCCGGAGCCTCACCTACCTACGCCGTATTTCTCTTCCTCCGTGGGGGTCCACATGGCCGGGCCGGGCGCGACCCCGCGGGCGCGGCGGCGGCCAGGCGACAGCGCGGCGGGGACGGCCGCGGGCCCGGCTGTGGCGCACCGCTAAGCGAGGCGGGGGCGGTCAGGCGGCGCAGGGCAGTGGGCGGCGCATCCCTCACAGGCCGTCCGGGATGCCACCGCCGCCACGCCCGGACCGCCAGGTTTCGCGGGCGCCCCAGCAAACCCGATCAGCGCGGGCGAGGGTTTGCCACCTGTCAGTCCCTGCCGTTCTCACGCCGCCGCTCGTTCCTCACAGCTCCGCTGCTCGGCTCCCGGCGCCGCCGCGACTCGGCTCGCCTCAGCGGGTTCGCAGGGCGCCCGCGCATGCGCTGCTTCCCGGCGCGCGGGGGCTCGCGCTGCCCGGGCTCGCGCCGCCCGAGCCCGCGCGCGAGCCCACGTGTCGCCGCCGCCGCGCGGCAGCGGAGGGAAATCCGCGAGAGGCGATTGAATGGCCGCACCGGGGTCAGGACTGGCTCTTAGGCCCAAGGCCCCGGGCGGCAGCAAGCGCTGGAGGAGGCGGGGCTGGGCAGGTGGGAGGCCCTCGCACCCCCTGGGCTTCGGCGTCCAGTGCCTCCTGCCAGGCACGCCGAGATCCCCGCGAAATCCGCGGGTCGGAGAGGGGAGAGCAGGGAAAGGAGGGAAGGATACCTTTTTAAGACCCATCCAGGTGTCATCCACGGCGCTGTCACAACCCCATCCCTGGAAAGGTCCCAGGAGCCACCCTGCGCAGCGCCCGGGCCCGCAGGGTGGGGTCGCCGCGGGAGAACCAAGTGGGGCATACTCGGGCTCCTCGCTCTTAGGTCTCTGGGACTCCTCCTAGGCCGAAGCCGCTAGCGCCTCCTTGGTTCTTGTTTCGCTGAGTTGGCCTGCGTAGTAAATGTTTGGGGCCAGAATAATTACTGCAGGCTTCCTAGTTAGGAAGCAGTTGCTCACTGGGTTGGGGGAAGGGGGAGTAGGGGGCGGAAGGGAGGTGTTGTTCCTGCCCTGGGCACCGCCTCTGCTGCTCCTAAATCTCTGCCTTACAGGCCATCCTGAGTTTCCTGTTCGGTCCCGAAACTTTTCTCCTTCCTCTCCTCCTTAAGAATCCATTCACTCTTAGGCCTGCAAATATCACCTTGTGACCCTAGGTCAACCGCTCAAAGACCAGGAAAGTCCTGGCAACTGCAGGACTTCTCTTTTCCACCTACATCTGGATTGCATGGTGTTCCTAGCCCTAATCCCAGCATATCCGTACAATTCTGTCACCAGCACTACCAAGTCAAAATCCTGGTGTCATTCCTATCAGTCTTGGACACCCCCACTCTACAAAGCCCAGCTCAAGGCCTTACCTCCAGAAAATCTTCCCTGATCCTGCAGCTGGCAGACTGGATCCTTCTTTTGCCTGGGATTCAAGCTGTGTGCCTTTGTGCCTTACTTTTCCTATAAGACTGTCAGCTCCAAAATGCAAAATCCAGGCTAAAGTCACCTTTCTGGTCCATCAGGACTCAGCCCAGCACCTGACGCACAGTGTTGAATAGGAAGCAAGACTAATACAAGAATATCTTGGTAATCAACAGATCTTGTTGATTCTTCATTCACAATATTCCTTATGATTGGTAACTCCTCCCAGGCCTAATTGTGTTCACCTGGATTATTGCCACAGACTCCTGACCTATAGACTCCTCCTCCCACCAGTGAAGGCTGCTCACTCCTGCCCCTGGAAAATGTTCCGTAAATGATTGAGTTTCTCAATAGCTAGATATACACATTTTTTGATCCAAGAACATAATAAAAGACATATCCTTATTTATGTAGCTGACTATTCCAGGAAGATAGACCCCCGCCCAATGGCCACCATGGAATGTTTACCGTGGAGTGAAGCCACATTCCCACAAAGTCTTCTCCAGGGAGCTATCCAGCAAGAGATGCCAAGTTCTACAGACCTTCTGAACAACTTTTTTTTTAAAGAAGGAAATTGATTTTTTTAACATCTTTATTGGAGTATAACTGCTTTACAATGGTGTCTGAGTTTCTGCTTTATAACAAAGTGAATCAGTTATACATATACATATGTTCCCATACCTCTTCCCTCTTGCGTCTCCCTCCCTCCCACCCCTCTAGGTGGTCACAAAGCACAGAGCTAATCTCCCTGTGCTATGTGGCTGCTTCCCACTAGCTACCTATTTTACGTTTGGTGGTGTATATATGTCCATGCCACTCTCTCACGTCGTCACAGCTTACCCTTCCCCCTCCCGATATCCTCAAGTCCATTCGCTAGTAGGTCTGTGTCTTTATTCCCATCTTGCCCCTAGGTTCTTCATGACCATTATTTTTTCTTAGATTCCATATATATGTGTTAGCATACGGTATTTGTTTTTCTCTTTCTGACTTACTTCACTCTGTATGACAGACTCTAAGTCCATCCACCTCACTACA
>NC_041231.1:41281552-41286926 GCF_002837175.3 Physeter macrocephalus | reverse complement strand
TAATTATCAATATGTATGTTCCTATTCCCATTTTCTTAATTGTTTTGGGTTTGTTTTTGTAGGTCTTTTCCTTCTCCTGTGTTTCCTGTCTAGAGAAGTTCCTTTAGCATTTGTTGTAAAGCTGGTTTGGTGGTGCTGAGTTCTCTTAGCTTTTGCTTGTCTGTAAAGATTTTAATTTCTCCATCAAATCTGAATGAGATCCTTGCTGGGTAGAGTAATCTTGGTTGTAGGTTTTTCTCCTTCATCACTTTAAATATGTCCTGCCACTCCCTTCTGGCTGCATAGTTTCTGCTGAAAGATCAGCTGTTAACATTACGGGGATTCCCTTGTGTGTTACTTGTTGTTTTTCCCTTGCTGCTTTTAATATTTTTTCTTTGTATTTAATTTTTGATAGTTTGATTAAGATGTGTCTTGGCGTGTTTCTCCTTGGATATATCCTGTATGGGACTCTCTGTGCTTCCTGGACTTGATTAACTATTTCCTTTCCCATATTGGGGAAGTTTTCAACTATAATCTCTTCAAATCTTTTCTCAGTTCCTTTCTTTTTCTCTTCTTCTTCTGGGACCCCTATAATTCGAATGTTGGTGCGTTTAATGCTGTCCCCAAGGTCTCTGAGACTGTCCTCAGTTCTTTTCATTCTTTTTTCTTTATTCTGCTCTGCAGTAGTTATTTCCACTATTTTATCTTCCAGGTCACTTATCCGTTCTTCTATGAACAACCTTTTAAAAGCTCTTATTTTGGGCTTCCCTGGTGGCGCAGTGGTTGAGAATCCACCTGCCGATGCAGGGGACACGGGTTTGTGCCCCAGTCCGGGAAGATCCCACATGCTGCGGAGTGGCTGGGCCAGTGAGCCATGGCCGCTGAGCCTGCGCGTCCGGAGCCTGTGCTCCGCAACGGGAGAGGCCACAACAGTGAGAGGCCCGCGTACCACAAAAAACAACAACAACAACAAAAATAAATAAATAAATAAAAATAAAAGCTCTTATTTTGTCTTCTAGTTCCACTCTATTGACTGATATATGTGATGACAATCTCAGAGCCTAAGAACTAGTTTTCCCAAAGTTTACTCTCTTATTCCTGTGTGAATCCATCTTAGATGATGACTTCCCCATACAAAGACTATCCCAATCCATGACTGCACACTTCAGCTTAGGGGTGGGTGGCCTTTAATCCCAACTGGCAAAGGGAGAAGAAAGGGTGCCAAGGTGAGAAGGAGAGAGTATGATAAGTCCAGGACTCCTACAGTCTTGCTGTTTGCACTAAATTTAGAAAGTTTTCTTGAGTTGAAGCAAAAGGGCAAAGCACACATTGTGGAAAACCGGCCTTCAGAAGGACTATGCACCTGCTCTCCTATACCCACAGCATCTGCTCTGAGCCCTTCCTTAGGCTCTCAGTCCACTCGACTAAGAAGGCTCTCAATCTACCCTCACCCCACACAACACACCCCTCCGAGCATGTGAACTGACTTCCAGCTTGCCTCTGAAAATCAGGACCTTCAGTGCCCTGCCCTCCCTTCCTTTCCACCCACTCTTCCATATGTTCTCACCACCACCCCTGTGGCACTCAGGATCCCCAGGAACCCCCGCACCGTTGTTGCTCCCTGTCCCCCATTTTTACCCTGTTCTGCTCCACAGGATCTTTCTGTGGTCCCAGGTACACCTGCCCCATTGGTACTCTCATCCCCCATTCCCTCTCTCTCCCTCCTTTCTCTATCTGACTCCAAAGGAGAATTATCCACTCCAGACCCCTTTATTTCTTTTTTCTTTCTTTTTTTTGGGGGCTGCATTAGGTCTCAGTTGCAGCACATGGGATCTTTGTTGAGGCATGTGGGATCTTTCGTTGTGGCACACGGGCTTCTCTAATTGCAGTGCACTGGCTTCCTGCTAGGTGTGGCGTGCGGGCTCTAGAGCACGCAGGCTCAGTAGTTGCGGCACACAGGCTTAGTTGCCCCAGGCATGTGGGATCTTAGTTCCCTGACCAGGGATCGAACCCACGTCCCCTTCATTGGAAGGTGAATTCTTAACCACTGCACCACCAGGGAAGTCTCCAGACCCCTTCATTTCAACACAATTTATTTGGCTCTCAGTCCCCTAAGGTCTGGTTTCTGACCCTGTCACTTCCTGGAAACTGCTCTCCCAGAGTCCCCAGGGCCATCCCAGCTCCAGACACAAGCATATGCTATTCCCTGACTCTTGCTAGGCCTTTGCATACAGTATCCCTCAGCCCTTGTACTCTCCTCTCTTGAAACTCATGGATCCTCCTCACCATCCAAGGGCTGCTTTCCCCAGGAAAGCTTCCCCAACTGCCTCTGGCTGAAGGGGATTTTTCTCTCCCATGAGGGCTTTTCCTATAGCACTTACTCATCCCATCCTCCTCCAAGAGATCAAATATGTCCACCTTGCACATTGACAAACATTTGTTTCCTTCTTCAGTGGTAAAGAACACTCTTCACTTATTTTTACCCCACACAGAGACTAACATAGTGCCTGCCACCTAAAAGGAATTCAGCATATACTCTTGGGTGAATGATCTGCCTGTATGCTTTCTGAGACCATAATGAAATAGGATGGAAAAGAGAACTGAGAAATTTACTTTAGGAAGTCACAAATCTCCAAATTCAGAAACTTGAGTTAATCAGGGTAAATTTCTTTGATATAGGCACATTGGCTTTAATTAAAAATTCATTGAGGGCTTCCCTGGTGGCGCAGTGGTTGCGAGTCCGCCTGCCGATGCAGGGAGCAGCTATATAAAAGATAAACATGGTGGAGCAGTTTATCTAAGAAATAGAGAAGTCTGAAAACAGTTTGACTTAACATGTCACTATTGCTTTTAGGTTGAACTTATTACCTCAGATAATAAATTGCTTCGTAATAAACAAGTGAAGGAATCAAGTTTTCGGCAGGATATTGTTTAAGACTGGTGGCTATCAAAATTAGCCCATAACCAAACAGATTTTTTTTTTTTTTTTTTTTTTTTTTTGCGGTACGCGGGCCTCCCTCTGTTGTGGCCTCTCCCGTTGCGGAGCACAGGCTCCGGACCAAACAGATTTTGTAGTAACATACAAGAAATGTGGACAGCATCATCTTTTTCTCCTAAATGGAACTTAAGTTAATCAACCTTTTTTTTTTTTTTTTTTTTTTGCAGTACGTGGGCCTCTCACTGTTGTGGCCTCTCCCGTTTTGGAGCATAGGCTCCGGACGCGCAGGCTCAGCGGCCATGGCTCACGGGCCCAGCTGCTCCGCGGCATGTGGGATCTTCCCGGGCCGGGACACGAACCCGTTTTGGAGCATAGGCTCCGGACGCGCAGGCTCAGCGGCCATGGCTCACGGGCCCAGCTGCTCCGCGGCATGTGGGATCTTCCCGGACCGGGACACGAACCCGTGTCCCCTGCATCGGCAGGTGGACTCTCAACAACTGCGCCACCAGGGAAGCTCAACCATTTTTTAACATAAGCAAACTCCATAATGATGACTCCCCCATCACCTTTGGCAATTGAGACTGGCCCTCTACAAAGCTCAATGAGCTACACTTCATATCTTCTCTCCTCGTTTTCTGCTGCCTGGAGAATCAGACAGCAGCATTTAAGGAGTCAGCCAGTCTGATGACTCAGCTCATAAAACAATGTGTGGCCACAAAGATGATGTTTATCCAGGATGGGGGCTCTCGTGACTGAAGTCAGCAAGCAGTAGGCAAGTGGTATGTGATGCTCATTCTCCCAAGAGCTTTTGGCCATGGTGCCAGAGCAGCACTCACTTCCCTCTCCCATCAGTTGATCTCATCTGGTGCTCTGTCCAAGCAGAATGATGGAAAAACTTCAGAGAAATGCAGTGCGTATTGAGGCAAGTCCAAGTGACATGCAGGTGATAGTAGTGACATTCTGCTTTCTCTTCATCAAGAGGTGCTGCATCTAGAGCTTATGCCCTTCTGTAGCCCAGGGACAGGTGGATAGGAGGCTCAGAACACATGTTATCCAGCTCTGCCCTGCTGGATTCATCTAGGAATGGGTCTGCTCTTGTTAATAAAGCATCTACAGAGCTGGTTTCCTTCATGGCAGAAAGGCACCCAAGCTAGTCTCACTTCACCGCCACCTCTTATGTTCCCCCAAAACAACACTTTTTAGGAAACCTTCTCTCAGGAGGTAACACTGGAATAAAGGGCTAACAGAATAGGTTAACACAGAGATAGCTGACAAAGTTAGGGTCCTTTCAGGTGAAGAGACCTAAGTGACTAAGATATTATTAGTATTTTCCTTTAAATTTCGTTACATCTGAATATCTTTGCAGTGGGGAGGGGATAGGGAAGAGTGTGAAAAAGAGACAGATTAAGCAATGCAATGTTTCATTATTTTCCCTAAAAGACAAACTTTAACCATCTGTTCCTATTTTACCAACCCATTCAAAATATTATTAAAATGCAGATTCCTTGCAGTTAGCCAGGGTCTTTCAAATGAGAAGTGACCAAAGCTTCCCTGATTTCAACCTCTGGAGACTGACATGGCACTTCCAGATGGGCTATAGCTATCGAGCCCCACCATAGGAAGCACCTCCAGATATGTCACAGGCCCCTCAGCACCTTCTTCCTGCCCACTCAAGACTGTGAGCTACCTGAAAACAGTCTTTTTGTGTGTGTGTGGCTTCCTCAGTGCCTTACACACAGGATCTGACACACAGTAGGTAAATATTGCTTGAATGAATGCATTAGTGAATAAGTGTTTTTTCCAGAAATATAAATCTTTGTTCCAGTATGGTTTTTGTTAGTTTGTTGTTTGTTTCTGGTGAGGAAAGTAAAAGGAGATAGGATCAAAAACAAGATACCCCCAGGAGGAGGAGCAAGTTGATAGAAGCTTGGCATCACTTAGTTCACCTTTCCCTTTGGGGGAAAATAACTGTGCTCTTGAATTTCTGCACTAAGTCACCATGGAGGACTTGAAATTAAAAACCTTGGAGAGTATTAGCAACAAAACATTCTAATGTCACGAAGTGAATTTTATGGGACCGTATTTGTAATATTAATTGGACTTCTGTGTAGCCAAAGGGTGAAATTATTGCTCCAATACAAATAGGCCCAAAAGAGAAAAACAGCCCACAATAGCACAGATATTGCAAATCAGGACAGAGGTAATTTCTCTACATTTAAAAGCAACCGGGCTTCCCTGGTGGTGCAGTGGTTGAGAGTCTGCCTGCCGATGCAGGGGACACGGGTTCGTGCCCTGGTCCGGGAAGATCCCACACGCCGCGAAGCGGCTAGGCCCGTGAGCCATGGCCACTGAGCCTGCGCGTCCGGAGCCTGTGCTCCACAACGGGAGAGGCCACAACAGTGAGAGGCCCACGTACTGCAAAAAAAAAAGAAAAAAAAGCAACCGGGCCTTCCCTGG
>NC_041231.1:41246077-41281052 GCF_002837175.3 Physeter macrocephalus | reverse complement strand
GAGGGTAGGGGTGGGGAGTGTGCTGGCCCCGGGGAACACGATCAGCACTCCCATCCCAACCCTGGGCATGAGGGCATGTCCTCGGGCGGCTCTGGCTGGGGTCAGTTTGAGGGGCTCGGTGCAGAGGTGGGGTGGGGCACCACAGGAGCTTCTGGGGGAGCTGGATGGTTCCAGAGAGGCCTGCCAGGTCAAGGCAAGGCCCTGGGTTGAGCCTAGCCAGGGAAGGGCAGGGGCAGGGCAGAGATCCGGAAGAGAGGCCAATTGAGCAGAGCAGCTGCAGGGCACCTGTGCCCTTGGCCAGGCCTGAGACCAGGAGAACAACATGGACCAGGTGAACGTGGGCCCCAGGTGCTCGGGGACGGCCACAGCTCTGAAGTCAGTCTCCATTCCTAAGCTGAGTCCAGGTGCCCAGCTGAGGAAGGATGGAGACGGCCAGGGGCTGATGTCAGTATGTTGGCTGAGTGACACTGCTGACACGGGCCCAACTCCTGCAGGCCAAGCCTCTGCCCACGGAGCACCCATGAGAGATACTAAAGTCCCACTTTCAGGAACAGGCACTTGTGCCTGCAAGAGCAGCTTAGAACTGAGAAAGGAAAGCTGCCGGAAGATGTGATTTCCTCTCCTGCCCAGGTGCCCTGTCCCACAGTGCTCAGATTTCTCATGGGTGGTAGGAGACAGTGGGGGCGGCGGGGAGGCCTCCTGCTACAGGCAGCGCCCAGGCAGAAGGGGCTCGAGGTGGCCTCACCTGAAGTGAAACCACTCCCCAGCCTTGCTCTGTAAATAGGGTCTGGGGAGAGTGTTTCCACACAGCAGCTGCCGGCGGAGGAGGGGCCGGCACAGAAAGCTTCCTCATGGCTTTGCCCCAGGCTGTCTGGCCTGGCTCCAGTCTCATCTCGAGCACGGCTGTGAGCGCCCCACGTTCTGGGCCTCTAGAGAGACTTCCCCCAGAGTGGCCGGCAGAGTGAGCCCGGGGTGCTAGGGCCGGAGGCCACTCAGCAACGGGACAAGGCCCTGTGTCAGGGCGGTGATGCTCACAGGAAGTGAGCTGGGGCCCGCCAGCCTGACACTGCCGCCTTGGCAAAATGGTTCCCTCCTCGGCAGCATGGGGCGGGGTGGGGTGGAGAGGGGGTGCTTGGAGAAAACTCTGGGGCCCAGTTCTGTCCCGCTTAAATGGCCACCCACCAGTTAAGGCTGGGGCCATCAGGGGCCCATCTTGAGCAGATCGTTTAGGAAGATGAGGTTAATGACAGGGAGCTGGGATAGGGTGACTCACCATGCTTGCGCTTGCTCAGCGGGCTGGGTTTCCGGGATTCCCGGCGATCACAAACACCCACCCGCAAGCCTGTACTGGCCCTAGTGGCGGCCTCGGCCTTGGTGACAGCAGAAGAGGTGGGCTTGGAGGGCTTGCCTCCTCAGGTGGGGTGAGGCTGTCTGCCAGCCCAACTCCCTCCTCACCACTGGGGATCCCCGTAGCACGGGCCATGGGGTCAAGAGACCGTAACCCTGGCCACCTAGAATTTCAGAGCCAGGACTCTGGGACCATCAGACCCCATCCCCATGGACATACAGGCCAAGTTCCAGGGAAGGGGTCGGACCCGCCAGAAGTCTCCCTCCAGTCACACACGGAGCACATTCTTGCTCTGAGCACCTCGTGTGCCTGATGAGACGGGCACCAGCTCACAAATGGTCTCCACAAGGTTACTGAGCTCATTCAAGGTCATGGAGCTAGCGGGGGGCAGAGCCGGGATTTGGAATCTAGTGGTGCCCCTGACTCCCAGAGCGATCCCGACTCCCCAGCTCCACCCTCTCGCCAGCCTGCTGTCACGCAGCACGCCCCCACCCCGGAGATCATGGGACAGAGGACAAGGATGGTGCTGGGCGGGAGAATGGCAGTTTCCAGGACAGGCTAGCTCGTGCCACTCAAGTCTCTGGAGGGACACAGGCCTGCAGGGACCCATCAGCACTTAGTCTGTTGGGTACCCCTGGGAGTGGTGACTCAGGAATGAAGGGTGGCAGGCTTGCCACGGGCAGGGGTTGGACTCAGCTGCTGCTTTCTGGCTTGGTCGTCCAGCCCACCTGACCTGCCTCCCTCAGTTTCTCCAGCAGGGAGTAGATTCATCCCTGGAACCCTGAGAATCTGGCAAAGGGTAGGTGGGGGATTGCAATTTAAATCACAGACACCTGTTCTTTCACTTCACGTTAGGAAAATTAGGGGATGAAGGGATGGGGGTGGGGGCTGGGAACTGCCACTGAGATGTACTTCCTAACAAAACCCCACTAACCTAAACACGTCTTCCTAGCGCACACACACACACACACACACACACACACACAAATTTTCAATTTGGTTTTCTGGGAGCTCATTTACCAAAATCCAAAATTAGGAGAGATGACGGCTGAGCTGAGACATTTACATTTCCATAGGGCCGCTTCTGAGCTTGGCAGCATGGGTGGGGGATCGGGAAGAGTCCTCGGCCACAGGGGAGCTGTCTGGGAGGGCTAGCAGGGAGTGTCATCTGGGGAGACGCCATAAGAAAGGCCCTGTCATGTTCATGTGGCCCCCAACTGGGCCGAGCCACCTCAAGCCCCGCTAGGCCTCCCCACTCCTCCTGTGCTTATAAGGCCCCACTCACCCACCCATAGCCAGTCCTGCCTGCCACCAACCCAGACCGTGTTGCCCAGGTCGGGGTCCTGCAGCACCTTCACGGGGGCAGGGCTTGGAACTGAGGCTAGACAGACAGTCCCCAGAGCAGTCAGAGCACCCTAGGGTTTTCTGTCTCCCTCCCGCCAGGAGCAACCTGGCCCCTAGATTCTCAGAGCAGTGAGGTCCTGGGTCAGGCCCCACATGAGCAAGAAAAGGAATTCTTTGGGGAAGAACATGGCCAAATGTGAGCCTGAGCCCTCACAGCTCTGCCTTGGCGAGGTCATACACACTGACCCCCAGGCTTGGAGATGGCAGGTCTCTGTGTTTTAAAGACAAATGCAGCTCTCCAAGAACCATCCTTCTCCCCAGTTCCAGATCTGTCTGGTGGCTCCGTCAAGGCAGGTGTGTGAGTGGCAGGAAATCCCTCAGGAGGGCTTGGCCCGGGCCACTCGTGCAAAGCCCTCCCAGAAGCCCATGGCCACGGCTCTGGCCCGCCTCCATCTGGGAGGGCCCAGGTCGGACTGTCCCAGGACGTGACGATATTGTCCTACCAGACAAGGGGTGTGCTGTGTGTGTGTGTCGGGGGGGTGGTGAGTACCCCTCTCCAGACTGTTTACATCTGACAATGGTGGTGGGACTTCCAGGTGAAAACAGTACACCACTACCTCCCAGGCCATTTCCCAAATCCCTAGCAGACCCTCAGAAATCCTCATTTTCTCCCACAGAGAAAGGGAGCTTTCAGAGAAAAATTCGAAACTTGATCCTGGTGTAAACTGAAGACACGATGGGTGGCAACCCTTGCCTGGCCTGTGAGCAGAGCTGCTACACAATGCCTTGGAGACCCTGCTCCTGTCCTGTTGCACCATCTGTGTCTTTGGAGAGGATCTCGCCTGGGCTGGCTGCTCAGATCACCAGAGCCCCAACACCTGGGAGCTCCAGCTCCACTGGCTGCAACACGGCAGCCGATGTCTCATCAGTGGCAGGGCAGCCAGCATGGGAGGGGATGACAAGCCTGGCCCCACAAGCTGTGTCCCCTCTGAGCAAGCTGACTTAGCATTGCCCAGACTCCCTAAAAGCCTCCAGGGATGGGGAGCCCATGACCTCCCGAGACAACCAAAGGTCTTACCTGCCAATTTAGACCAGCAGGACTTCCAGGCTCTTCTACACACTAGCAGGGCCACGTGGGAAGACTGCAGCAGGTTCCTGGGGGCCTCCAAAGCGTCCTGAGCCTGCAGCCTCTTCCCCCACTGTCCTAGAGGGACTGATGGGGGCGGGGAGCCACGGGCCTCTGTTGAGTACCTACCTCATCGCCACCTGGTGGGGTGGTTACCACCACCACCTGACACAAGAACCTGAGGCTCAGAGAGGTTATGTCACCACGTTGAGGTCACACAGCTCAACCAAAGGCAGAGCCTGAGGCCTAACTGCAGACTACAGCTCTCTCCCCACCCAGGTGGAAGAGGCAGCTCCTCCAGGCTTGTCGTTCATCGGTACTCAACATAGGCTGCCTCTTGTCAGCCCAAGCTCTTAGGCGTTCAGACTCTGCTCCCACCTGGAAGCTGCAGAGGCTGGGAACCTCATTAGCCGCTTGGTACTGACAGCTCCCGGGAAGATCTAACACCGCCCTCCCCCCAAGCCCCAGGGCAGGGCAGGTGTGTTGGAGGGTAAATACCTCTCTGGCTGGCTGGGCCCCAAGAAGCTGAATGCAGAAGGCATGGACGACACCCAGACATATGGGAAACACTTGCCTGGCTTTCTTGCAAGGATGCAGGGGAAGCTGCCTATGGAACCCTCACGAGCAAGAGGAAAGGCAGGTGCCTGAGGCCTCCAGGTCCCAGCTGAAGCAGCCAGCCAGGCCAGCCAGAGGGACAGGGTGTAGGCAGGGGCTCTGTCTGTCCTTGCTCCTGAAGACCCTGAACGGCTGCAAACAGGGTGTGCTGGGCTTCAGAGGTGATCCTGGCAGGGGCCCTCCCAAGAAGCCATTTTCATTCTCCCTTTATAGGTCCTGGGGACTGGGGGACTAGGTCTCACTCAGAACAAGCCATTTCACTGACGAGCTCCATCAAGTCCGTTTTAATGTTCAGTTTCCTTTGCCCTCATGCATGCAGAGGAAGCCATCAGGCCCCAGTGAACATGTGTGGGGCAGAAATCAAGACCACTGCAAAGCCACCACCCTCTCCAGAGTGCTCGTTCCTGGGTAAATCAGACACAGATGGGCCCACTTTGGGCCTTTTGTCAGATTTATAGGAAACTCCTGGCTCATCCAACCAATGAGTAGTCCATTTCTACGTTGGGAAAGATCGGTGGGGGGAAGCCAGTCATACGGCAGAAAGGTTGGTAAGGGAAAAGTGGACTCCACTTAGGACTCCAAGGTAGCAAACATTTTCAAGTGGCTCCTTCACATTAAACTAAACGTGGTCATCTGTGGGTATGTGGGGCCTCCCACAGCCAAGTGGAGAGTCTCCAGGTGCAGACGGCTTGGGTGGAGGGCAGAGGTGCAGGACCCCTGAGGCTCTGGGATGGATGTGATTCCCAGAGCTGAATCCCCTTTATTTATTTACCCAAGTTCCCCAGTACAAATCCCCGGCCTGTCACCCCCAAAATCGACTGAGCTCTTGATTCTTGCTCCCCTGATCATGGTGGTGTTCTCTGCATGATTAGCTGCTGGTTCTCCAGACACTGCTTCAGCTTGTCTTCTGTCAGTGTCAACCGCTGCTCCAGGATGGAGACTGTCTGCAAAATAAACAGTCAAGCTCAGAGGATGGAGGGGCCATTGGGCTGCCCTGGACATGCCCTCAGCCAGTCCCGCTCAGCTGTCTCAGACCGCTGAACAAATGCCAGCTCTTCCCACCCAGGGCTCCTTCCTGGCGCCTTGTCTCTGGTCTTCATGTGCACTCCTGCTGGTTCGGGATGGTTGTTCTCTGATGTTTGCTGGGCAGCAGGAAGGACATAGTGAGGGAACGTAGGCAGCAGGTCCCATAGTCCTCGGTCATTGCCCAAGACCGCCAAGGGTGAGGAATCCCCAGCCCCGGTGGTCTGGCATTTAGACTGGAGTTCCAGAGCAGAACCACTTGCTCATCTGGGCCAGGCTCTGTCCATAACCAACCAGAGACCATCAAGCATCTCCATTCCAAAGGTGAGAAAACTGCATCCACAAAAGAAGGCACTCTACCTGGGTCCTGCCCACACCTCAGGCCCTTTATCTCTACACCTGGAGGGGCTTCCCAGGCTGGAGGTGAGTCCCTTGAGCCCAGGAGGGCCTCTGCCTGTCCGAATCCACTGAGGACCATTGCAGGAATGTGCTGTTTGGGGGTTAGGCCCTAATTCCCCGTTTTTGAGCCCATTTTCTCCTCTGTAATGGTAAGGATAATGCCGAGCTCACAGCAGTCCTGGAGACTGAGAGGTGACAGCATGGTGCCCATGTTGTCCACCATGACAATGCCTGTCATGTTGACTTCCAGAGGCAGAGCCTTTACTCCCTGGCCTCTCCTGCATACCCAGCATGACAGCTGGCCTGTGAACCTGGCTTCCAGACAAGGCTGCAGAAACCTGCCCCCTTCCTCTGGCTTTGGACAGAGTGTTGACAGAGGGGCAGTGGTGTCCAGGCCCACACCAGGCCCTGGGCAATTCCACTGTGAATGAAGCAGGCTTGGTTCCTGTGCCATGCAGCCTACCGGCATCAGAAAGGGGTCAGATTAAGAAACAAAACTTTCTATTAATTTTACTCATTTGTGGGCTTTCCCAAGAGGTTTTGCCACCTTCCCTGAGGCTCCATGGAGGCTCTGGGCCTTGGTCCAGTAGAAGGGAAACTTTCCTTTCACATATTTAATAAAACATTGAAACATTCTGGGAGGGAGTTTCCCCTCTAAGACTGCTATAAATTTTTGCAGCATCCCGCATGGATGTCAGCCGCTCATGGAGGCTGCTCCTCCTGGCGGCTGGCCCCTTGTAGATGAGTTGGCCGGGCTGCAAAGGCTCCGAGCCCTGGGGCACAGGACAGAGCCTGAAAAGTTGCTGCCTGTGGAATATGAACTGCACCCTGAGAGGTAGAGCTGAGCTGAAAGAGACGGTCACATTCCCCTCTGCTGGCCGGTCAGTCATGGAGGGGGTCTGCAGCTCATAAAAGTGGCAGCGGAAACAGCCCCCGGCTGGCCCAGAGCAGCATTCCTGGAAGTTTCCACTGGCTGCTGCAAAACTCACACTGAGCCAAGCTCCAAAATCATTCCTCATCCAGACTTTTTCCGATGGCTCTGGACTCCAAGACCCAGTGGGGGAGCCAGCCAGCTTTTCCTCTTCTGCCCAGCACCATCCTCCCTCCCAACACACACACACACACACACACACACACTTAAAAATTTTTTTTTCTTCACAGGGACAGAATTTCCAAATGTGGAGGCAGTGGGTGCTGGGCCAATGTCAATACCAGGGGTGCCACACATTTCACGAGGCCTCTACTTAGTTCCATGGGGGGCCCATACTTCAGCTCGGTAGAAATATGGCATTAAATCTGATGATGTTAAATTTCTTTGAACAGAAAAGCAGCACTTATTTCACCTCCAGCCCCCTGAATGGAGGGAGGGTGTTGGGGGTCCTTCCTTTGGGAGCTATGAGGGGACGCTTCATAGCACGTTAGAGACAAACAGGCTGAAGAAAAGTCCACCCTTCTCAAACCTGCAGCTTCTCCCCTTTCCCAGGCAAACTTCTGGAAGAGTCACATCATCTCTGTGTTTGGTGTCCACTTTCCCTACTCCCTGCACCCCCAGCCTACTCTGCCAAGATGCTCGGTGGCGGCCACCATCCAGAGATTAAGTCCACCCAGCTCTTCCCCGTCACATATGATCCCTCCCAAACCCCTTTTGAGCTGGAAGGATGGGCCAGGGAAAGGCGGACGGATACTTTGGATTTCTGTGCATTAGAACACAGTCTCTGCTTCACAAATTTGTCTTAATAATCCCATTCCACTAAAGCATGGGACCTCATTTTCATGGGAAACGGTTATCCCTCCTGATAAAGTGAAGCCTGGAAACCCTGATCTCCGATTTGCTGATATGCCTTCCCTCCACCAGGGAAGGGCTTCCCCAGTGATGAAAAGGCTCGGATCGGGGAAGCCAAGTAGCAGAGGTCAGACGCGCTCAGGGCTGGCGATGCACACAGCGGGAGGGCAGGCAGGCCGGCCACCTGCAGGGAGTCAGCCAGGCCACCACAGCGCACCACCACCACCGCCACCGTGCTTCCCCAGCTGCTGGGGCCCCATGCGAGGAGGGAGCGGCATCGCTAGCAGGGACCGATTCCAGGCCATGTCACGTGGCTGTGTTTGCAGTGTGACCTTTACCTGTTGGTTCAGAGCAATATCCCCACAACCAAGTGTCAGGGGCACAGCAAGCCTCCGTGAGTATGCGCTGCCTCAGCACCCAGAGGGCAGAGCAGAGCCCGCAGCCGTGCCCTCCTGAGGCTCGGGGCCACGCCAAGCAGGCTGCTTGTGGCTCACCCCACCTCGTGCTCTGGCCCAGCCCTGGGAGTTCGCCTCCTGCCACATGGTGACCATGCTCCCCAGGCCCAGAGACAAGGCCTTCCTGCCCTGGAAGGTGAGGAGAAGCACTGGAAAGGCAGACACCTCTGCAGTCCCTCTAAGTCCACGCTCCCAGGCCAGTCACCTTGCTTTCCTTTTATTCAAGGGTGAATGACCTGGTCCCAGCCTCTCACAAAGTCCCCAGGGAGTTGAAAGCTGGGTGTGGTGGCAGGTGTCAAAAAAGGAAATGGCCCTGCCCGACATGGGTGTCCGTGGGCCTCTGACTTAATTTTAAGTAGGGCAAAGGGAAACTGGAGAAGGGGCTGAGGAGTCTAGGGTTCTGGCTGCTGGGCAGACCTGTCTGGGCAACGTGTCTGGGAAAGACGGCCATTAGCTGGAACTCCTTCATTCTGGGGTCCAAACTCTTCCACAGAGAGGGCCCTCCTGTCTGTCGACTTTGGAGAAACCAGGCAGCTCATGCCCTCTCCCTGGCCCTGTGCCATCCAGACACGAGGTCCCCTTTGTAACTGGGTGTGAAGCCTAGACTCGAGGGAAGACCCAGGACTGGGCTCTGGGGGGCCATCCTGATCCCTGACACACCCTGCTCCAGGGGCTGCTCTTGACAGCTGACACTCATGGAGTGCTCACGGTATGCCAAGCATTCTATTCCATACAGTGACCCCTCAGGGTGGGAGCCTGTATCACCCCCATTTCTTCCGATGAGGAAACCAAGGCACCAACCAAGTGATAATAACTTGCCGAAAGTCACACAGCATATAAATGACAAACCTGGACTGTGAACCCTGGTGGCCTGGCTTCAGAGTGCTGGCTAAGGCACCGGGAACTGTGCACCTTTGCTCTGTCCCCATCCACCACGTATAAGGAGAGGCCTAACCTACTCCTCCCCCGGCCCCCGCCCCCACCACCCCCCCCTGCTCGCTCTGGCATCACCTGAGGGCTACTGGCCCAGTGACCCAGTAGACCTGCTTGTCCCCCACCATATGGCCAAGCTCAAGCAGCCTGAGAACATGCTCCTGGACCTCTGTGCTCACTCAGCGGCAGCCACCTTCTGTCCTGTCCAAGCCACTTGGTCTGGTGGCTCTGGATTACATGAGCAGGAGCGGTTGGAAGGGCCATCCCTCAGGGTCACCCAGCAGTGCCGTCACACCATCAGGCCACTCTCCAAGGCAGTTCCCAGGCCTCAGACACCTCCAATGCCCATGAAGTAGTCTCTTATCTGGCTAAACATTTAGGTTTGGAATTATCACAGAAGTCACAATTCTGAGCTACGAAAAGGCAATATTATAGGGTTAAAAGGGACATACCGACAAGAACATTTTAATAGATATGCAATGAGAAACGACCCTAACACCTTAATTTCAGATGCCTTCTCTCACTGGGGCGCTTATGCTGCTACAGCGTAAGAGATCAGCCCCCAGACACGCTCTGGTACTCGTCCCGATACTCGCCCCGGTCACTGCTGGCGCCCCACCCCTCCCAAGACTGTGCTCGACTTCAAACAAGGCACCTCCCTCCCTGAATGGGAGCAACAGGAAGCAGAATTCAGACTCCACGCCTGGACACTGTTACCCCTCGCCCAACACTGTCTGCCTCCCAGGGTCATGGCCTTCACCTGCAAGCCACAAGGGAGCCTCTTGGGGCAAGGTCATAGGGGATCCAGAAGTTTCACCTTCAAAGTCACACCTGTTGGAGGGCCACCTGGGGGCTTGTTTCAGAACCACCTTCTCCTGCTGTTACCAGCGATTTCCAGGAAGCCACAGCCCTTTCTCATGGAAAATCGTTTCCTTAGAAACACTCCAGTTTGCTGTTGAATGAATTCTGTTGTTTCTCTAGACCAAGGGTTGGCACACTCAGCCTGCTGCCTGTTCTTGTAAATAAGGTTTTATTGCTGTGCCCATTTGCTTACATATTGTCTATGGCTGCTTCCTGGCTACAGTGGCAGGTTGAGTAGTTGTGACAGACTCTTACGGCCCCCGGAGCCTAGAATATTTACCATTAAGAAAAAGTTTGCCAACCTTGGCCCCAGACTCTTCACTCACTCAGATCCTCCCCGGGCACCACGCCGTACTGGCCTGTGCCAGGCCTGGGGTGACAATGGCGCAGAGCAGACAGACTCAGCTGGGCCTGCAGGGTGCGCAGCGGGTTGAAGAGGCAAGCGCTAAGCAGCTGCGCAGACCAGCGGGGTGCGCTGGGAAAATGGAAGGCACTGCTTGGTCAGAGCCAGGGGACGTGGCCCTAGGAAGGGACTGAGCTAAGACCGAGGAGGAGTTCACCAGGAGAGAGGGGTAGGAAGGCCCTGAGGTGGGACGGAAGGCAACGAGCAGGAGAGGGGCCTCGGAGGAGGCAGGAGATGGGGCCGGGCCCTGCAGGCCATGCCTGGCGGCCTCATCTTCAGCCGCAGAGCAGCAGGAAGGTGCTGGGGGTTCGAGGCCAAGCGGGGATGAGACCCCTCTGACTGCTCCATGGGGAAGGCCCCGGGCGTGGCTGTGACTAGGCATGATGGAGGCAAGAGAGAATGAGAGGGGATGATGGTGGCTTGGACTGGGGGAGGGGACTAAGGAGGAAAGTGGACAAAATCAGAGATATCCATGAGGTATGAACCACCACCATCTGGTGGTGAGTCAGATGGGGGACAAGAGAGAACACGCTCCTGAGGCCGAGAACACAGGCTGAGGATGGGCCCTGCAGGAGAGGCCGAGGATGGGCACCACACTGGACAGGCTGAGGCCCCTCGGAGAGGGATGGGAGGGTCAGGCAGGCATGAGGCGGTGGCGGAAAAAGCCTGGTTATTCTGCATTTCTCAGATCATCCTCGTGAATCGGTGGAGAGGGGGCTGGGGGCAGACAGGGAGAGGGAGAGGGCAGTGAATCCACAAGCCCCTGGATACTGGAGAGGAGAATCCGGTGTGGGTGAACTGGGGGCTCCGGCCAGGGCTCAGGACCATGTCAGTGATGCTGCTGAAACCCCCTGGAAAGCAGCCTGGCCCCTCAGTGGGCACTGATGGAGGGATGGCCCAACCCAGGGACCCAATAGGGAGGAGGATGCTGGAGGCATTGGGGAACAAACCCAGGAGCATGGAAGAGGCCAGCTGGGCTAGGGGGCGGGGTTCCCAGCAGGACTCGCCACTGGAGCTCTCCGAGGAGAATACCCCTGGGAGAGGCTCAGCAAGGGCATCTCATTCAGATCCTGATTTTCCTGCCGAGGGGGGAGAAGACATTGTGATCTGTCTCCCATTGGGGCAACATTAACAGGGCGAGAGGCTTCTCTCGCTCACAGTTCAACAGTGTAAGACATTTTATGAAACATCCTGAAGGGCCTTCTGAGTGGTGTAAAAATAACCAATTTTAAAGTGACAGGCTTTTATTTTTAGTCCCCTCTGAACTGTAGTCCTGCTCAGAGAAGTTGCACCAAAATGCCTGTCCTCAGCGATAAGTCTGGTACCTGGGGCCCCCAACTCCAAGTGGGAGGGAACACAGCACGGGGGACATTTTGACAGAGCCACGGGTCCAAACTTCGCTGCCTCAGATGCCTTTTCTCTACTGGCATCGAGTCATCAGGTGTCTGCACCCCACGGGGCCCAAAGTGGCCTGTGTGGGACAGAGCCTGGGTTTGTGTATCTCCACTGGCCTCCGAGGTGGCCAAGGGGAGAGCCTCCACCCTTGAGTCCTGTGATGGGGCCTCACGCATCTGTGATGCTGGGAGAAGGCAAAGTGGGTCCGCGGGGCCTCGGCCTCATTCTACAGCCGCGAGGGGCCGGGCCGCGATACTACCGTGGGCTCCACGCGGGTCCAGGGAAGAGTTCTGCGGGCAATGCACGGAGGTGGTGAGAGTCCAGTGCTCCCCGGGAGAATAAATCCCCCACCCTCGGAAGGGGTGGAACACAGCAGAAGGGGGGTGGTGCAAGTTGCCCACAGCCTTGTGGAGCAGCGCACAGTTCTTTGAGGCCCACATGCTCTCCCTGGGCTCCGTGGGCCCTTCCTTTGCCCCCCCTTTCTCCTGTTGACCACCCACGTCCCAGGCCCCCACTTCTTCACGGTGTGTCCTCCCCTTTTTTCAGCCCTGCCAACCTCTTTTTTCTCCCCAGCCTGGTTTCCTCTTGTGGTGGGCTTGTCCTCCATTTTTCCTCAGCTCTTTCCCCCCCAGTACTCATTTCTGCCTCCTTTTCATCCCCTTCTCACTTTGTGTTTAGGGAGAAGGCAAAGAGAAAAGGAGCAGGGTGTGTTGGTCTGGCCCACAGGGACTGAGCTCTGCGTGGAGTCCAGGCCCCTGACTTGGCTCATGTGCTCTGGGGCTGGCAGACCTGGGAAGGAGAGTTCCAACCCTAACAGGAGGCCCAGAAGGCCTCTGTGAGGAGATAGCACAGGACAGGCCAAAGAAAGTGTGTTCCAAGCACAAGGTGCAAAGGCCCTGAGACAGAGAAGAACACAGCACACTCTTGGCACTGTCAGGAGGCCAGTGTGGCTGGTTTGGAGTGAGTGAACAGGGAAGAGAGTATGGTGGTCACATGGAAGGTGGAGGAGGGGTCCCAGGGCCCTTACCCCAAAAGGGACAGGAATGGGGATGCCTCCACTCCCTAGCACTGCCTCACCAGATTCACAAATCCGAGCAGGTACAGCCAGGGAGGATGGTGCTCCTGCATGCCCGTTGCCACTTTTCCAAGCGCGGGATCCAGAGTGGACTCTGGGAGAAGGGGTTCAGCCTGGGAACTGATCATGGCTGCCTAGTTTCACAACAGGTGGTGAAACCAGAGGGAGTAAACTGGCACTTCAGAAACAGACCAAGGCACACCTCTGGAGCCAGGTCCCTTCTGGCAGCTGCTCCTCCTTCCAGAGACACTGCTGCCGCCACCTTTACTGAAGGTCTCTTGCACATACTGGTGTGCAAATGTAGCAGGAAAACTGGAGCCATAACTTCTACAAAGCTCTGAGGGGCCACAGAACCCTCATGAGCCCTCCTGACATCATCATCCACTCACACTTGTCAGGTGCCCATCACAGGCAACGAGAGACTCTGGCTCTGAGGGGCTTCCAGGCACTGATGGGATGCAGTACCAGTCCTACCTGGGCAGGCTTTTGGCAAAGCTGCCACGATTGATAGTGAATAACATTTTGGAGGAAGGGAAAAGAATGAGGGTGACCAGCCAGCCGTTCTCTCCACATTTCTCAGCTCTTGGGCTAGTTCCTTATGAAATGTTGCCACATGTGCAGGCCTCACTCACTCCAGGCCTTCCCACCACACTCCCCAACGCTGTCCAGCTCTGCGGGCAACCCTTCTTCCCAGCAGCCCCCACTCCCCCAGCCAGCGCATTTCCACGGCCACTTCCTGCTCTAAGCAGAGCCCCACAGGGTGCGTGGGGCCCCTCTTAGGTGAGTGGTATTGGTTTCTATGGTTGAAAGGCCCTCCTGGGCCTCCCTGGAACATGGAAGACAGGTGGCACAGAGGTGAACAGGGTGGCTGGGCCAGAGACTGACTGATGATGGAAGCAGAGAGTTGACATCCAGCCACGTGCACCCTCTAGCACTCTGCCTTGTGGCGAGGGGGAACTAAAATTGCTCTGGGATGGCAGTCTCGGGAAGCCAGGAGACTGGGACCTCAGTGTCTGAATGGGGCAAAAGGGGCAGTGGGGCAGGAGGGCTGAAACGGTTGGGGGTAGGAGTGCCACACAAGCACACACCTGCTACAGTGTGGGGAGAAGTTCAGGCTGAAAGAAGGTACGCGTGCAGGGCAGAGGCAGCACCTGGGAGAAGCCGGGGAGGGTGGTGGGAATGGTGAGCACGGAAGGGCACCGGAGCGGGCTGGGGAGGCCGCAGGAAGGGCTGACGAGGGCGCAGGGAATGTGCAAGCCCCCTCTGGCTGCTGTGTCGGGCTGGGCGCGGTAGTCGCGTCAGGGCTCTGCCCAAGGAGTCTCCTTGCCTGACCCAGGACCCCAGGGCCCCCAATATACAGTCAGTGCTGCGGACCCCAGGCATGTCCCACTTGGTGACTGTCTCCTCTCAGTCCCCATCCTTTTGCCTCAGCTTCCTGGTGACTCCTCACCCCCTTGCCCTCCACGCTGCTTCTGCTATATTCCTTTCCTGTTCAAGAGCTCAGGAAGAAAGGCCAGACTCTTGGATGTGGCATTCACATGGCACTCGAGGCCTGCGTTGCCTGTCACTACTGCTCTCCCTGCCCAAAGCCCACCTACTCGAAGCCCCACTCTGGCCCTGCTCCCCCGAGAAGTCCCCCTCATACCCCCCTCCCCACCCCCCAGTGCTCGGGTCCCTGCCCTCCTCCTCTCTCACCATGTCATGGCTGTGACACAGGTGTGGGCCTTCGAAAATGCTGTCAGAGTGACTCCTGGTCCCCACCTTTGTTCCAGGTGGTAAGAGTACAGGCTCTGGAGCTGTACTGCCTGGGCTCAAATCTGAACTTGATCACTAACTTGCTGAGTGGTCCTGGGCAAGTTACCTGACCAGGGCTTCAGATTCCTCATCTGTGCAACACATCTCTTATAGAGCCATCGTAATAGGGTTGGTGAAAAAAAAAAGTTCATTCGGGTTTTTCCATAACATCTTACGGAAAAACCCAAACGAACTTTTTGGCCAACCCAACACTTTATTAATAGCTACTATTTACATGACACGTGCTCTGGGCAGGGGTGCACCGTGGGCAGCATGGCTCCCCCAGCTCACAGGGGCCATGGCTGAGCTCTGGGCTGTTTGAGGGGGCAGCCCTAGGCACAGATGGGGCTTGATGAGGCTCCAAAGAAGGTGGCCTGTGGTCAGGCCTCGTAGGGCCTGAGCCATCAGGGCACGTGGTGGTCTGGCTGCTTCTTAAAGTTCTCCTGTGATGGAAAGTTCCTTTTAATCATTTCCAGGCTTACGGTTGATTTTGGCTCCTCCAGGCGGTCTCCCCAGAGGGGCTGGGGCACCCCAGCCCCCTTCCCCTAACACAGGAGCCAGATTCCTGGGGGGTAGGGGGTCCCAGGTACCCTGGGTCTCAGGGCGAGGGCACAGTCACCCAGCCATGCCGCTGGGGGCACTTGTGCCAGGCTGTGGGAAACATCCAGGGGCTGGCCATTGGCTCAATGCCCCTGTCTCGACAGTGCCGCAGAGAATGTCTAACTTTCCTATGGTTTCACTGCAAAGATGGAACAGTGTGGAATTAATCTCCCTTGTAGAAGGGTTTTGACTTCACTCAGATTCTAAAGATCTAAAACAGATGCAACAAAAGGGGAATCTCTTTGCTGTGGGGTCTTGTGAGCTATCAAAACAAAGTGGGGCTGCTGGGCTCAGCGCCTGCCTGGCTCTGCCTTGTCTCCTGGCAGCTCTGGCTCTGGCTCTCGGTGTTCGTGCACGTGTGTGTGCACACACGCAGGGCCCTGGCTTGCTGATGGTGCCCTGGCCAGCCTGTTGCCACATGTCAGGGGTGAATGGGGGCCAGAGGGGCCAGCCCATCTCCCTGGGGTTGCTTGTCTGGGCCCAGCTCTTCCTACCACCAAAGGCTCTGCCTCTCAGCCCCAGCCTCGGCCCAGCGCCTGAAGGTCTGTGGCACAGGGGCCTTCGAGTCAGAGTTGTGAACGCTGGCCCTCGAGCGGCCTGCTGACAGCCATCAGAGTGCCAGCCCCACGAGGACAGGGGTTTCTGTCTATTCTCGCTCACCACCGTCTTCCTGCTCCCAGGCCCAGCTGCTGATGCATCACATGTGCACACTGAGTGCTGGATGGACACATGCCAGACCCTGAGTGCCATGGGAATGCAGAGGAGGCAGGTCCTGCACTAGCCAGTCCAGGTCCCCCGGGCCTGGGGCAGCCCTACTCTGGGGATGAGCCTGGCTGGCTGGTGAGGAACATTCCCCCCAGCTTGGGCCTTGGACCTGGTGGGCTTGAGGGGCTGGTGGAGGAGGGAGAGGAGGGTGGGCAGGCTGGAGCCCGAAGGGCCACCGCCAGCTGGCCTTGGGAGGGAGGAAGCCTCCTGGCCTCAGCAGGAAGTAGGGGTGCGCAAAGTGGGGTAGGAATCCAGGAAGCAGCCCAGTTCCTCCCCTCCCCACCTCACACCGATTTGATGAGGACTAAAAGTTTCGCGGCCTAAACTTTAGACGGGGAGGAATGGAGATTCCCGCTCATGCTGACGTCTGACATGTTAACTTGTCCAGCATCACACACAGCTGATGCACAGAAAAACAAGTTTCTACAGAAATTCCTCACAACCTCTCTGGGCTCAGTAACTGTCTTTTTAACCACCTCTCATCACCCCACAGTCTTCTGCCAACAACACAAAATGAGCTTTTGTCCCTTGAGCCCAGAGGTCCATGTTTCTGCTTCACATTGTCTCAGGGATATAGGATTTCTCGGGCGTTTCTGCATCCCCCAGCCCCCACCTCTAATGAGGATTAGCTCTCTTCGGGAAGCGCATGAGACACTATTTCCTATTGGTAGATTAGCTATGACATTAAGGAATCTTGGCTAATTTACTTTCCTTATGGCTTTATAGCAACTCCTTTTAAATAAATGCAGGCTTTTCCATATTACTGCTTACCCCCAAAGGAGACGCTATTAAAAGTGGGGCCACTCACCACCATCCATTAAAACCGGATGCTGCGGGGACCCGTGGGGTGCTTGCTACCCACACCAGGAGGAAGACCTGAGCCACACCCCCCGCCACGCCGACCCTGGCCTGGGTTCAAGCTCATTCTCTCTGCCAGCCATGGGCACGCCACCAGGGAAGGCAAGTGTCTGACAGGGACAGGCCCCAAGGTGCAGGATGCCAGTCACTGCTCAGCTGTACTCTGGTTCCAGGGTTAAGTCTAAACAGGGCTGACAGTGGGGCATGAACCTTGGCCTTGACCACCTTCAGTATCCCCTTTCTTCAGATGCTCACTTTTTCAGCAATCCATATAAAATAGTTAATTTGCCAGCACCCGATAAAACACAACCATCACAAGTCAGACAGACTGCTTGGTAGCTTGTTGGAGGCCCGGAAAAACTCAGTGCAGCCTGGCAAGTCAGGCTGTGGCCCCTGTCCAACAGGCCCACCTGAGGGGGCGAAGGCACACAGGCTCCCCCTGCCCTGCGGAGTGCCTGCTGAGCCACAGTGGGAGACCCAGCCTCTCATCTTGGCTGGTTTTCTGGAGCTACCACCTAGGCCCGGATCAAAATGGGGGGAACAGAATCGCTCCCCCAAATGCCACGCTCTGCTAAGTTCAAAGCTCCTTTCCGTTTTTTCTCCTCCCCCAGGGCCGAGGCTACTGTGGGTACAGTGAGGGTCTGTGCCAACAGTCCAGGCCCAGACAGGGCCCTCTGAAGAGCAGGCGGAGGGAAATGGCAGGACCGACTGCAGTCTTTCCCAACCCAGCTCTCACGGCGCTTCATGCAGGAGGGCGCCAAGTGGCCATGGGGCAGCTGGGGCTTGGTTAATCTCAAAGCCATGTAGGCCCGTTTGGGGCTGCCTGTCACAACCAGAAGACTCGTAGGCCCCTTCTTGTGGCCTGTGCTTGACCCTTCTTTGGAGGGCCCTTTGGTCCCCAGAGCAGTGAGAGCAAATCGCCTGGGTCCCCTTCCTCCGTCCTCTCAGAATCATCCAGAGTCAGTCTGAATGAGATGTCCCTGCATGGGCCTAGCTCTCCTAGATCTCCTGCTCCAGCCCCTGCTCCCCAGCCCCCAGCTCCAGGCCTGCTCTGGGCCTCACAGGGGAAATCTCATAAGACCGTGAATGTTCCCAGGCCCCAGAGGTAACCGCAGCCATTCTGAGCCCATCTGGTGGGCAGGGGCCTTCCATCTGCAGCTTCTTTGGGGAGGGGGTGTTTTCTGCCACAACCGCAGACAGGATAGAAGACGGAGCTGCCATCCAGCCCCTCATGCAATAATAAACGCAAGCTTGCCCCGTCTTTGACTGCTGCCAGCACACTGGCCCTGACTTGGTACTCCCCATGCCTCTGCATTTGCAAAGCCAGAGAAGCCTCTGGATAAACTGTCAAAATGAGCAACAGTGCTGGGGAAGGGCCAGGGCCCAGCCCCTCTGCAACCGGCTAGAGT
Organism: Physeter macrocephalus; assembly: GCF_002837175.3. NCBI lineage: Eukaryota > Metazoa > Chordata > Mammalia > Artiodactyla > Physeteridae > Physeter > Physeter macrocephalus. The sequence continues at coordinate 41,262,866 of NC_041231.1, read as the reverse complement.
CAGACCCCAAGTGTCTAACAGACCAGAGTGTCTTCAGTCCCTTGTCCCCAGGAAGCAGGCTCTTAACAGAGGAAAAACAAGTCTCTAAACCCCAAGTGGCAGGAGGTCCGGCTGTCCTGAAGTCGACTCTGGCCCAAGGGCAGCCCTTAAATATCCAGGAAGAGGAGGCTGGCGAAACCTCCTTGGGATTATACACGGTCAAGGCTAAGTGGCGAGATAGGCTGCTGTGGAGGCAGGGCCCACTCTTGCGGAAACCAGCAACAATCACCCCTGTGGCCCTGCCTGGGTGCGCGAGCGCTGTCGGAAGGGCTGCACACACCTCACAAAAGGGGATTACTTGGTGGGGGGGCAGGGAGGCGCTTTCACTGCACACCTTCCCGACAAGTTCCAGCTGGGCACACCTGGGAGGACCCGCCCCCAGGGAAAATGGCAAAACTGCTCTAAAGTCTGGAGTCTCTTTCCACAAACAACAGCTGGTCCGTCTGGGAAAGAGGGACCCCGAGAGCTCCTGAGAGTGGTCAGGCAGCTTGGCCCACACCGGGCCTGCCCAGTGTTCCCACCTTCCCTGTGTGGGATGCCTCACCCAAGCAGCCCAGCAGATAGGAAACTGCCAGGACCTTGGGGGGCAGGGGCAGGGGCAGGGTGTCTTGAAGCAATGGGTCACTCTATCCAACTCCCTAAAGCAAACAGGCCAAAATTCTTATCCTTGTTGAGTTTGGTCAGCAGAGTTGCAACAACCTGGACCTTTAAACCACAGGGCTGGGTGGCCTGCCCGCGGCTGCTTCCCACGGCACACATGTTCCGGTCCTCGAGCCCAGCGGCCCCCAGTGAGTCACAGGAACCTGAATGTGTGACATCACAGCCTTGCTGTGGCCAGCCTCAAGCACAGCTGCCATGAGAAAACACAGTTGGAGCAGGAATTTCATGGCTTGGTATTTTTAAAAAGCAGCAAGACGTGAAATCGGAGTCAAAAATAACTTTGCTGTGGGCTTCCGAGGCGAAACCACCGGCCGCCTGCCGGGCCCAGGCCCCTCACTGCAGCCTCCCTAGCTCCCGGGTACCGCCCACATTGCCACGCCACACCCCACGCCCACGCCCTCGCCCTCAAGGAAGACCCAGGGCCCCTGCAACTTCCAGACACCACCCAACCTCTGTCACTCAGGAGTCCGTGAAGGAAGTGAAGGGAGCCAAGGCGGGAGGTGAGCTCCCAGGGGACTCTGGCTGTGAAAACAGCCTCTCCCTGCTCACTGGTGAGTGTCCCAGCACCTGCAAGAGGGACCCTAAATCACTTGGCAGAACCCCCAGAAGAACACCAGGGGAAAGGTCAGGGCCTCTGAATGCCCATCACCAAGCAGGCAGGCCTGGCAGGGGTCCACTCTGGAGCCCCTCCTCTTGGAGTGGCCACAAGGGGAGGGGCCCGGCCAGGGGTGGAGGGGAGGGGCGACTCATGGAAAGAAGGCCCTGAGAGCAGTCCCGGCCCCACCTGGCCCCACCTGAGACGCTGACCTCTGCTGCCCACCCCAGAGGGCAGACAGATGGGCAGGGCCTAAAGTTTCCCCTCAGTGGAGGAGGAAACCATGGCTTCCTCAGAAGGAGGCAAGGCTGTGCCAGAGCATCTGTGGCTTCTGACTCCTGGTCTGAGCTTTGCTCTGACTCCTGCAGGCCTCTGGGATCGAGCCATCTATCTCAGGAAGAGAAGACTGGGGCAGGCCCAGCAGGACAGTGACCAGGGTGGCCGCAGGACAGGTGTGTGTTCTCCCCAGACGGGGAGGGGAGAAGGTGGGGCCCAGGACAGGCTCCCGAGAGGAAGAGGGGGGGCACACACACACGGCTCCCAGCACCCATACTTGTGACCTCAGCCCTAGTTGCTTTTGAGAATTCCCATGAGGGGTTTTGAAAACCAAAATGTCACCCAAAGAAAAACCTAAATCCCATCGTTAGGAAATCTATTTCCCCCACAACCATTACGGTAACTCAATTCAGAGGATGGCTGTCGCAAGATATATATACATCTTTGAAGAGCTTCAATCTTGGCCCCAATGCCTGGGTCTGGGTTCAAGGACCGCATCTAATGGGCCCCACGACCCACCCCTGATTTTCAACAGTCCCCAGGCACCCAGTCCCTCTCGTCACCTCCTGGGCCCTCCTCCTTCCTGGACGTGGGGAAAGACCTCCTCTTTGTCTCCCTCTCATCCTAATGCCTAGTCAGACCACTAGAGTCTCACTGGCAGCTCAAAAGCATTCCTGGGACTCCAGCAGTTAGACATGCGTGGAATGTTCACTCCTGTGTCACCTGACCACCCTGGTGTTTTCCCACACTGACCCTTGGAGAACAGCGACCTAGCACACCCAGGTAACCCAGAGCTTCACCATAGTGCTCAGAGGACACGAGCAGGCTTGGCTGTCCCCACTTTACATGCGAGGAAGCTGAGGCTCTGGGGAGCAACATCACCTGCCCAAGGTCACCCAGGTGATGAGCGGAGGAGTTGGCCCTCAAGACCAGGAGGGCAAGTACGCCCAGGCTAATGGGCAGTGGCTCACTGGGCTGAGCAGAGCAGCCCTGACACCCAAGGGAGGTACCTCTGTTCCCCACAGCTGATAGGGACATGTAAGGCCAAAAACACCCTGGCTGCTCAGGACACAGTGTCCAGCTGGGATCAGGGTACTGAGGAGCTCAGTGAGGCCCCAAACAGCAATCTCACAGGGGCAAGGGGGGGTTTCCCCCACACAAAGAAGGGCCAGGGCAAGGGGGTGTGCTCTCTGGCTGGTGACCTCAGGGGCCGGGCCTGCTAGGTAGGATCTGTGATCACAGAGGGCTGAGTAAGAGCTTCTGGCCTTAACTTTCAGAAAGGTCAAGTTTGGTTTGCAGATAAACTTCTCAATGAAGCCATACCTAACTACACAGAAATGGTTAGCAAGGGAAGCTGGGGAAGCTCTGACCTACAGCAGGTCGAGCTCAGGATCACCTGGAGAAGCCCCAGGCTGAGTGGACCCCAGAGCTGGTCCAGGCAGAAGCCGTATCTAGGCACAACACCCTATCTGCACCGGGCTGACCTGTGGGCACCAGGCAGGAGGATAACAGGGCTGCAGAGGAAAGCCCTTGGAAAGTTGCAGGCCTCAGATAAACATCAGGAGGAAAATTATGATGAGGATGTGATCCCCACACTCTGAGGACTTTCCATCTAAAACAACACTGTGGGGAGATCTGACAGCCCGGGGCAGCCCGAAGAGTGAACCTGTTCGGGAGTGAGATGCACGAAGGGCTGTGTACCTTGCAAGGCCATCCCATCCTATTTCCCTGAATAAATACACTTTTGAAAAACAATGTATGCACTTTACTAAAAAGGTATTCCTAAAAAAAAAATAAAACCACACAACCCCAATTCAGGAGTTAAAGGGCTGGATTCAGATGCCGCACATGTCCCTGGGGCAGTCTGCTTTCCATGGGGGCTAAAGGAAGCGCCTCACTCCCTCGGGAGCCCAGCGGTATCCCAGGGGCTGACTGCTGTGCTGTCCTGCTCGTCTCCTCACCCCCTTCCTCCCTCCTGCGGTGAACCTGGGCCAGGACGGCTGCAGAACTCGCCTCCTGGGGGAAGGGCCCTGACAGCTCCACCCCCAGCCCAAGTCCCAACCTCTCTGTGTCCCTGTCCCCACTCCACGCCAGACCCTCAGCGTGGGTCCGGCCTGACTCTGCCCTGCTCAGTGGCCGCACCAGGAGAGCAAATGCCTACGCTGCTTCTTCCGTTAGCCCAGGCCAAAGGACTCGTGGCCCTCTCCACCTGGCCCACGGGACTCCCATCTGGCGCACTCTGCCCCGCTGTCTCCCACGGTCCTGGTTGCCTGCTCCTTCTAGGAGGCCTGGCTCTGACATCAGCAGATTCAGTCCTGGGCCCTCCTAAGGGTGGGACTGGGTCTCACTCAGGGCCCCACACACAGAAAAGGCTCAGCGAACATGTGTGCACGGAGGGAACCCTCCACACCTGTTGTGAGGGCGGGGGAATGGCTCTCCTGGGCAGGGAGGCAGGGGGAACTGGAGAGCTGTTTCTGGTGCCATCGTGAGGATCCCCCTGCACCCATGCCAGCCAGGCCCTGAATAGTGACAAGGTCAGCAGCAGGAACAGCACTGAACACATCAGCAGCACATGGCATTGCTGGGCACCATTCAAAGAGCTTCACAGAGGCTGACACATCCCATCCGCACAAGAGGTCCGTGAAGTGGATGCAATTATCAGCTCTGTGTCCCAGATCTGGAAACTGGGGCACGAAGAGGTTAATTGACTTGCCCAAGGTCACTGAGCTAGAAGTAGGAAAGCCAGGACTTGCACCCAAACAAGCTCTGAGTCACATTTTCCCCCAGGCCCGCTCAGCCTCCTGACCTCTGGGCCTCTGGTTTGCACAGAGCGGCCACGGACGAGGACTGAGGCCGGGTCCTTAGCCTTCAGACGGGTGCCAAATGGGCCACACACCTCCAGAGAGGATTCGACCATTGGGCCGCATCCAGCCTGCTGAGCGGGAAGGCAGGCTCTGAGGACAGTGAACCTCCACAGCAGAGCGCCTTCTGTCACTCGGGACTGGAGGCTCTGTGACTCGCTCAGTAAACATCCTGGCTGCTGCCCACTGCAGCCCTGGGCTTCTTCCCTGAAGGATGTTCTTCAGGACGGAGGCCCACAGGACCTAGAAGGCAGTGTCCCTCTCGGAGGCCGCTTAGAAACAGACTTCCTTGTGGGGGAGGGAAGGGGCAGTGATGGGGCGGGATGGAGGAGAACAGCATGATTCAGACAGAGAACTCGGAAGTAGGTGTCAGTGTCGGGGTGGCCGCGACACCCCTGCTCCTCCAGAGCACAGGCGCACGCCAGGAGGGTGAGGAGCGCCGCTGAGGGGAAAGCATCCGAGGCCAACACCCACAGGCCAAGCAGGCGCAGAGCCCCAGCTGAGCTACCCGCATGGGGAGAAGGACGATGGTGGTCACCTGGCTCTAGGCCTCAGGGGAGCCTCCAGAGAGGGGGCTGCCCGCAGCCAGGCTGGTTCCAACAGGAGGGTCAGCTCTGGCTGGAGCTAAACACCTCAGCTAGGGCCCCACTGCAGGAGGGGACGTGGGCCTGGAAAACAACTGGCGACCAAGCCCGAGGTAGCACGCAAATTCGTGCAGATGCCTCCCCACACCATTTTGAAAACAGGTTGCACTCTAAGGTCTCAACTGGGGTCTTCATCTGTGGAACCCAAGTTGCCTCAAAATATGTTGACTCCATCAGGAACACGCCACACTTTGTGGCCTTCAGGTATGCACACTGTCTGGCAAAGCGGGTGACTGGTTGATGGGCTTGGCCTTTGGCGGGGGGACAGTGCTGTCTGGATTTGCAAAGGGGCTGAGCGGTGTGACCCCGGCCACAGGCCAAGGTTTCACTTATTCCCTGTGATGCCAGTTTCTTACAAAGTTACTACCAGACTCCTGAATGCTAACACATAACAAAACCTTCCATGTACGCCCTTAAAACACAGTGACAGGAAATGTTTCTAGTGTTATACTCCTCTGGATCCAATGAGGCTATTTTTAACTACCTTCTCAGACTTAATTTCCAATTTTATCCTATAAAGTTCTAATTCATTCCACCTCCCCTGAACTCTCACTTGACGAGGCTGTGAAGAACATGAGGCAGGCTTGGCAGTTTCTGACGGCTCTGAGGTGGGAGAAGTTTTCTAAGTCTTTGCTCATCTCCCTCTCTCAGCACACGCCTCCTCCTCCAGGGCTAAGAGGCTCTCGGCAATGATATGCGCACAGTCCCACCATCCCCTAGTCACCGATGCCTGACCTTTCCCCTCAAATGTCCTTCCTTCAGTGGGTCCAGGGTGTGCAGTACCAGCTGGTATGCTGTGACACAGCGTGGACCACGGGACACAATGTGGAGGAGGTTTTCGCACTTAGTCCCAGATCCAGAGGTAGGGAAGGGACGCCACGCCACTTCAGCTCCATCTCCGTCAGAGACTCAAGGGTCCTCGGCCTCCCTCTTGCATTCCCCCTCTAGCCGTAAGCCAGCACAGACGGGAGGGTCTGCACCCAGAGCCCAGGAGGGAAGGGGCCTGAGGACCTTTAAATCCTGCCTCGGCCCAGCTGCCACCACCACCTACATGCCCCATGTCAGCTGTGCTGGGCTCTGCTTGTTGCCTGGATGTGCCCATGGCCCCTCCAGACCTGCAGGCAGGCTGTTCCCTCTGCAAGACCGCTCTCCCACCCCAGGAGAAGATGCCCCATTGGGCATGCCCGCAGTGCTGGCTGCCACCTCTCGTCAGGGCGCTTTGCTCTCACTGGAATTGCTGCAATGCAAGTCTGTGTTATGAGCTGCCAGATGCACTTACACTCCTGGTGGTGATGGGGCCACGTTGATCTCCCTGATGAGGGCGGTCAGTGCCACAGCTAACATCTACTGAGCAGCTATCTAGGGCCAGGCACAGGTCAAACACTTCCTGCAGATTCATCTTTAATCCTGATCACAAACATGGCAGGCTCATCACAGATAAACACACCAGGGCTTGGAGAGCCGAAGGGATGTCTCCAAGCTTGCTCAGAGGATAAGGAGCAGCACCAGCTCGAACCCAGAGCCTGGGCTCTCGGATGCCTTGACTCCCTGCACGCAGATCCCTGGCACGTCCCTGGAGTGCCCACCCAGCGAAGAGTCAAATGAACGGACAGCGTTTCTTTCAAAGCTCTGTTGTGGCCCAGGCCAGCATTGGGTGGGCACTCCCTGGCAGGATTCAGTGTTGGTGATTCTGGGGTCCAGTGGCTTGGCCAGGGATCGGATGGCTCTGAAAGCCAGGATCCCAGGGCAGGCACTGCTATTTCATTAATTTGGGCTGGAAAATAGGTACATTATATTTTTTAAAAACCCAGCACCCGGAGGTCGCGGTGCTGAGAGCTCGGTGCGGGGACAGGCATCAGGAAGAGCCGTTGCGGGGGACCCGGGTGGGCCGGGCTCGGGAGCCAGTTGCAGCTCCCAGCCCTGCCGGAAGACGCAGGTACCACGGGGGAGGGCCGGGGGCACAGTGCAGACAGCTGTGTCAATCGTTTCCCCTCCAGGAACTCGCCAGTGTCTGGGGACGGTGGGTTGTTCAGCTGCACCGGGCCTGCTGGGGTAGCCGGCTGGGAGCCAGGAGGCGAGGAGCTCGTGGCTCCGAGCGGGCCTCGACCTGGCCTGGCGCAGTTAATGACAGCAGGAATGGGGAGGCCCGGGGAGCTGGGCAGCCGATCCACGGCCGCAGCCGGGAGCGATGTCGCCTCGGCTCTTTAATGTGCCGCCTGCATCCCCTCGGTCCTTACCTTCATAGTTCTTTCTCCCTCTGTGCGTCCTGAACCTGTTAAAAGTGACCCCTGAGAATACTGAATGGTATTGAGGAATTATCGTTAACCTTGTTCGGTGTGATGACAGTAATGTGGTTAGGTTAAGGAGAGAGAGAGAGAAAAAAAAAAAGACGAAATACTAAGTTTTGACAGATTGAAAAAAAAAAAAAAAAAAACCAGCACCCGCTGGCCAACTTCAAATGGTCCAAATGCCAGGCCAAGCGCAGACAATGGGGTGAATTCACGTCACGGCCTACCTGGGTGAGGACGTCCAGCTGGCCTACAATGTGCTCCAGCGTGCTGGTCAGCGTCTGGGGCATGCTGACAGGCTCTTGGGGCTGGCTCTGCATCAACTCCTGACTCCTGCCCCTGCCTGGTGGGACGGGGGAATCCACTTCTGGCTAAAGACAATGAAAGGAAAGAGAACCCCTTAGTCTTGAGTCAGTGCTTGAGGAAACACCGAGAGGAAGAGCTCCTTGAAGGATCAGGTGGAAAACCACCAGCAAACTCGAGAAGACGAGTTTCAAATGTTGGTGAGCAACGGCGGTGTGGCAGGACTCCCACATCCGGGCTTGTGCGCTCCCTTCCAGTCCCCCTTTCCGAGCAGAGGCCGTGAATGAGAAGCGGAATCAAAGCACCTGGCGGTCCGGGCTGCAGGGGCCTGGGAGGGATGTGCAGGCGGGCTCTTGGAGGTCTTCAGAGAGGCCAGGGGCTGCCAGCTCTTCACATGGCATGCCCTCCACTAGGCCTGTCAGAGTGCGGGACCCCTGAAGCCCAGCCTGGCTCTGAAGTCACCCTTCCTCCTGGTTAGCTCAAGGTCAATTCCCCACCCCGGGAACGGGGATGGCCCAGAACCAGCGGGAGGTTCCAACCCTGCCCTGGCCAGATCCCCTGGGAAAACAGATTCTACGTGAACGTCCTGGCCTGATGGCTGGCGGGAGTCAGAATCCACAGGACAGGCGCCCCGGGCTGCTTCAGACAAGACTCTAGGAACACGAGGGACTTGGTGTTTCTGCCTAAGATCCTCAGTCCCCAAATGCAGAAGCCATCCTCCTCCTCCTCCACCACCACTGAGGGCAAGTGATTTCCTAAGGGGGCTCATTCCAGTCCAATGCATGTCCCCCAAAAGTCAGGCACTGCTCTGCACACAGACAAAGGCTTCTCCTGACCCCAGAAGCATCGTGCACGTGTTCAGCAGGGCAGAATGCCAGGAGCCTCCCAAGGACACGGCGGGCAGATGCTCAGGAAACTACAGTTCCTCTGTGGACTCGCCCCCTGTGGGAATGACATGCTCAGGGAGGCCGACACTCTCAGCCAGCCCCCAAACCCCAGTAACCCATAAATGCAGCCACACTTGGGGCTCAGTGTTTTCAACCACAGCCTCACTGGTGGACATTCCAAATGTTACCACATCATTCCCTGGCTTTGCCAGTCATCCAGGGCTCTCCACCGGCACTAGGAGAAAATTCAAACCCCTTGATGGGGCACCCTGCTTCAGCCTGCCTCCTTCCGCAGCTCCGCTCCCACCTCAGTGCTCCCGTGCCCACTCCCAGGGCCCCTCATCTACCCTTCCTTCCCCCTGCTCCGAGCATCCTGTCCTCCACTCACCTTGCAACCCCCCCATGCCCAATCAGAAGCTCCTCTGTGCTCCGCACCTGGGCCTACCCCATCCCTGCCCTGTTCCTCCAGCCACTGCGTTTCCAGGGCCAGGACACATGAGTGGGATGAATCAATGCCAGACCACCCAAAGGGCCTGCCACCTGCCCATGTACCTGTGTCCCCAGTTCCTGTCTTCTGCTTGCACTCATCGCTCCTCTCCCCTCTAAACCCAGGGCATCACTAGGCTCAAAGCTTGTCAACTCCCCATACACCACAGAGCCAGGGTACTCCACCCAGCACTCCTCCACCCCTCAATGCCACAGCCACTGGAGAATACTGGCTATGGCTGGGGCTCACCTAGGATGCCTCACACCTGCCACTGGCAGCTGGCTTGCATCTTCTCTGAGTTGGCCCATCTTTTGGATAAATCCAGTGGCCTAGCCCCAGGAAGATGCTCTGCCCTGGACATGTTCACCTGGGCAGGCCTCAGAGTCCTTGAGAAGAATTAGCCCGTTAGAGGATTCCCAACCATCAAAGAAGGGCAGTTTAGGGCTTCCCTGGTGGCACAGTGGTTGAGAGTCCACCTGCCGATGCAGGGGACACGGGTTCGTGCCCCGGTCCGGGAAGATCCCACAGGCCGCAGAGCGGCTGGGCCCGTGAGACATGGCCGCTGAGATTGCGCGTCCGGAGACAGGCTCCGCAACGGGAGAGCCCACAACAGTGAGAGACCCGCGTACCGGGGTGGGGGAGGGGGGGGGAGAAGGGCAGTTTAGCACGTGGACCCTACCTGCATATTTTCCTTTATCAGGAAAGTGTTCTAATCTCATAGATAACAAACTCTCAAGTGCATGTTGATTTGAACTTGGAAAAATGCAGACCCTGGTGGTTAAAGAGAAATCGAATGTGAGACACAAGCCTGAGGAGGATTCTTGAAAGCAGGAGCAGTGCCTTGTCCACATGCCCACCGTCGGCCTGTCTGCTTGTGGCACTGTGGCCATTTTGTAAGACCTCGGCCCACCGGGGCTAGGCTCTTCCAGTCCTCCAGGAATCGGAACACTTCAGCTCTCAAAGCCCATCCCAAAAGGAAATGTTCCAGAAGCCCTGGCTGGCCTTCACCTCACCGCAGCAGCCCCCAGACCCAGGCAGCACTGTCGGGAGACAGAGCAGAGTGCAGTGGGGAAGAGCAGTGACTCGGGCAGGCCGTGGTCGATATCTGAGCTCTACCACTGACCAGCTAGGTGGCCCTGGGCAAGAGGTTTAATCCCTCTGGGCCTCCACTTCCTCATCTTCTATAAAATGGGGGTGATGACTGGGCCTGCCCTTCCAAGGGCTGGGCTGTGAGAGGCGCTTATCTGCAAATCACCCACAGGCCTCTGTTGAGAAGCCAGTGCCTAATGCTTCCAAAGGACCCCCCTTCCAGACACGCACGCTCTTCCTCTGGACACTGAGTCCCCCTGGCTCCCTCAGAAAAGGCCACCAGAGGGAGGGTGGGAACCTGGCAGCCCTCTGTCCTGACAGCCAGACGGGCGCTGCCTGCTGCCTGGGAAGGAGGGGATGGAAATTCTGAGTGTTTCTGCAGAGCGGCCCAGAAATGGACAGTGCCGAGCTGAGTCTCTGGAAGCAGGGGTGGGGGTGGTGAGCGCCGCTGACTTTACCAACAGGAACCCTCCTTCTAAGCCCAAGCCCAGCCAGCTCCAAAACAGTACTGAGGACCGCAGCCACATGCCCAAGCCAGGGAGGTGGCCTCTGGAAGAGAGGGCTGCAGGAACCTGAGGCTCAGACAGGAAGTGACTGTCAGAAGGTACACAGCCTCCAGCCTTGCTCACACGTCCAGGGTTCTGCCTGCCCTGGGCTATTCCTCCAGCCACAGCATTTGCTCCTGCTCTTACCTTCACCAGGACACAGCCCTTCCCTGCAACCTTGTCCGCTCTTACCAGAAGACATTACAGCACTTGACACACCGCACGTAAAGATGGCTATCGCTGTGGTTTACCTGCCACCTATGTGCCAGCATTTTATACGTCACTTCATTTAATCCCTACAATGACCCCTCACAGCAGGCATCACTAACCTTAATTTTCAGATGGGGAAGCAGGCTCAGGGAGGTTAAATCACTTGCTCTAATACAGGAAATGACGGCTGGGATCTGAACCCAAAGTACAGGCATTTCCTGACAGGAAGCAGCCTCTGACAGGTGACATGGCCTGCGGATTTGCTTCCACACCCCCAGCTCCTCTCTTCCATCCTTGTGGAGGCTCCTGGCTCCTGGCTCTAACACTTTTTGCGTCATTCCCCCACCCCACCTGCCCTGGAATGCCTGCCTGGCACAGAGCTGAACACAGAGCAGGCCCTCCACACACACTCAATGCCTCAAAGAGCCAAGCCCATCATGGTGACACTCCTGTGAAATGACACCTCCCCAAGGCAAAGGGCCAGCAGTCGCGCCCCACACACCATCGCAGGCACTCACCTGCACTCCAGCACTCTGCAGATGTGGCATTTCCCCGAGAGCGATAAAGCAGAGATAAGAAGATGATGGGCAAGAGCAGGAAGAGACGCATGTTCGAGGGCTGTGATGGGATAACAGGAGCAGCGTTTAAGGGGAGAAATCCTATCAGTGCTTTGTCTGTTCAACATCCAAGGGTACTAGGGGCCCTGCCTGGTGGTCCTCGTTAGTTCTCTCACAAGTAAGATTAAAACAACATTAACCCAAACACACATACCTAGAAAGTCACACCAAGTCGACAACTTTCACTTGTACCAAATATAAACATCTTAACATCAAAAGAAAAAAAAAAAAAAGGTCAAACTCAGAATAGATGAATCTATTTAACTTTGTGGCAATCTCATTTGGGGTCTGTAGGTGTCACCACCCTGGTGTGGGATCCTGGGCTCTCACAGTAGTTTAATCTACTTGCCTCAGTTTCTGTTGCTGCCAGCCTGTCATACGCCACCATGAGCTCAGCACTGCGCACAGCAGGAATTGCGTAAATATCTGTGGTTGCTTTCAGCCACTCAAACACATGGGTAACCAACCCATACATTGTTATTAAAAAACAAAAGAGCAGGGCTTCCCTGGTGGTGCAGTGGTTAAGAATCCACCTGCCAATGCAGGGGACACGGGTTCAAGCCCTAGTCTGGGAAGATCCCACATGCCACGGAGCAACTAAGCCCGTGCGCCACAAATACTGAGCCTGCGCTCTTGAGCCTGCAAGCCACAGCTACTGAAGCCCGCGTGCCACAACTACTGAAGCCCGCGCGCCTAGAGCCCGTGCTCTGCAACAAGAGAAGCCACCGCGATGTGAAGCCCACACACTGCAACGAAGAGTAGCCCCCGCTCGCCCCAACTAGAGAAAGCCCGTGTGCAGCAACAAAGACCCAATGCAGCAATAATAAAATATAAAATGAATAAATAAATCTTAAAAAAAAAAAAGAGCAGAGCTTGCAGGTCTTCCTTGTGACAAGAAATCAATCCATCTGGGATAACTTCTTGACTGGTCTCTGGATTGCCTATGGTCTCACCTTTTTATCATCAAGATGCAGGTGTGGATAAGAAGCTTCTGCCTAAGGTAGAGAAAGTTGGGGGAAGCGTTAATCCTATCCTAACAAGAAAAAGAGCAACAATCTAAAAGGATCTTAACTTTTCTTAAATCAGAGACCTGAGATCACAGACCAAACAACTAGCCTGAAATCTAAGGAAAGGCAGACTCTTCCAAGGAAAACAGGAAGTGAGCATCGGCTCACCTCTGGCAAAGTCTGGGAAGAAGGGACACTGAGTGCCATACAAGTGGGTGAGAAGAACTGAGTTATGCATGTTAACAAGTTGCAGAGGCTGAGAGTGGCCAGGGTGAGAATGAAGAACCCCTGGGAGCCACAGACACAAGGGGAGTTTGCACCTGCTCACAGGGTCTTCTCCATAGACCTCCACTGGGCATTCCTGAGAAAGACGGGGTGGGGAGAAAAACACCATCCTTGAGGGTGCAGGCCTGGAGGAGGGCAGTAGACACGGAAAAGGCAAGAAGCCCTGCCAAGACCCTTCTTGCCTACAGAACAAAATCCTTAAGCTACTGGGGGAAGAGCAAAAAGAGATAAAAGCCCCTCTTCCCTTGTGGGAGAGGCAGGAAACCATCCTGAGTGGAGATCATCGAGGTATTCAAAGGCTGAAGGAGGGGCAGGACTACTGAGAATGCCCTACTTCTGAGACCCAGGGACACAGGGCCTAAGACTGAAACTGGCCCAGGACAGCAGAGAATTCCTCCAACAAAGCTAGCAAACACCAGGTAACAAGCAACAGCAGCCTACTGCTGGGGGAGGGACAAGACCGTGGACACAGACATCCTCTGAGGGGCAGGACCCCAGGGTAGGCTGAAAGCTGGGGGTAGAGCAGGAACATTGAGAAGAATCCTCCAACACCCAGACCTCACCCTAAGTTCAAGGTATCAACTCCTGATAAGACTGACTATTTACCCCAGTCTCTGCTATCCTGAACATGATGTGTGGCATTCAGTAAAAACTTATGAGACACTCAAAAAGGCAAGGAAAAAAAACCCCACTGTCAAGAGACAAAGCAATCAGCAGAATTAGATTCAGATGACTTAGATGTGGGCACTATCAGATGGAGAAAAAATAATTATAATTAGTATGTTACAGATTTTACTGGAAAATGTGGACAACATGCATGAACAGGTGGGGAATTTCAGCAGAGAGGTAGAAATTATAAGAAAGAGTCAATGGAAAAGCTATAAATAAGAAACCCAACACCAGATATGAAGAATGACTTTGTTGGGCTACTACTGGGTTGGCCAAAATGTTCGTTTGGGAAGAGGTTTTGGAAAAACCCGAACGAACTTTTTGGCCAGTCCAACAGTAGGCTCGGCTCAACTGAGGAAAAGAAACCAATGACCTTGGAGACAGATCAATTCCTCAAACTGAAACATAATAGGGGGTAAAAAAAAACCAGAACGGACTACCTGTAAACTGTGGGACAATATCAAATTATCTAATACATGTGTGACTGAAATCCCAGAAGGGGAAGAAAGAGAAAAGAGACATTTCTTATAGTACAATTTTACTGGTAATGAATTCTCTCAACTTTGGTTTGTCTGGGAAAAAAAAAAAAGGGGGGGTCTTTATTTCTCCATTTTTAAAAGATTTTTTTTCTGCGTATAGATTTCTGGGTTGACAGTTTTTTCTTTGGATACTTTTAAAATGTTACTTCTGGGCTTCCTTGGTGGCACAGTGGTTGAAAGTCCACCTGCCGATGCGGGGGACACGGGTTCGTGCCCCGGTCTGGGAAGACGCCACATACCACGGAGCGGCTAGGCCCGTGAGCCGTGGCCTCTGAGCCTGCACGTCCGGAGCCTGTGCTCCGCAACGGGAGAGGCCACAACAGTGAGAGGCCCGCGTATTGCAAAAAAAAAAAAAAAAAAAAAAAAGTTACTTCCATGTCTTCTAGCTTGTGCAGTTTTATGAGAATAGTTCTGTAATTCTTACCTTTGATCCTCTGTATATAATGTCTCCTTTCTCTATCTACCTTTAAGAATTTCTCTTAATCTTTGGTTTCAGAAGCTTGAATATAATTTGTGTAGGGTTCTGTTTTGTTCTTGTTTTTTCTTCAGCCTGCTTGTCATTTCTCTGAGCTTCTTGGATCTGTGGTTTGATGCCTTTCATCATTTTCCAAAAATTCTTGGCCATTATCTTTTCAATAGCACCAAAAAACATGAAATGTGTTATCAGTTTCCTATGGCTGTTCTAAAAAAAAACTGTCACACTTGGTGGCTTAAAATAACAGAAATTTATTCTCTCAGAGTTCTGGAGGCTGGAAGTCTGAAATTAAGATATCAAAAGGGCCTCACTCCCTCTGGAGGCACTAAGAATCCTTTCTTGCCTCTTCCAGCTTCTGGTGGCTCCAGAATTCCTTGGCTTATGGCTGCATAACTCCACCCTCTGCTTCCATCTTCACATGGCCTTCTCTTCCCTGTGTGTCTCTTATAAGGATGCCTGTCACTGGATTTAGGGCCAACCTAATAATACAAGATGATCTAATCTCAAGATCCTTAACTTAAGCACATCGGCAAAGACCCTTTCACCAAGTAAGGTCACATTCACAGGTTCTGGGGGTTAGGATGTAGACATATTTCTTGGCGGGGGGAGGCACTATTCAACCCACTACAAAATGCTTAGATATAAATCAAACAACATATGTACAAAATCTGTATGCTGTAAACTAAAATACACTGATGAGAAAAGACCAATATCAATGAAGAGATATACCATGCTCATGTACTGAAGGCTCAAAGTTGTTAAGATGCCAATTCTCCCCAAAATCATCTATAGCAATCAAAAAGCTTATTCCAAAATTTATATGGAAAGGCAAAGGAACTAGAAAAGCCAAAACATTTTTGAAAAAAAGAACAAAACTAGAGGACTCACATTACCTGATTTTATGACTTAGTCTAAAGCTAAAGCAATCAAGACAGTGTGGCATTGGTGAAAGGACAGACACATAGATCAGTGAACAAATAGAGTCCAGAAATATACACACAGATATATGGTCAATTAATTTTTTTAAATGGTACACCACTTACCAGAGAGAAGATAAGGTAGTATTTTCAACAACTGCTGGAACAATTAGAATCCTTATGCAAAAAAATGAGTTTCAGTACATATCTCATACCGTATACAAAAAGTAACTCAAAAATGATTCATAGACCTAAATGTAAAACCTAAAACTATAATACTGGTATGATTTTTTCTTCTAAAACATAGGAGAAAATCTTTGTGACCTTGGGTTAGGTAGATTTCTTAGATATGACAGCCAAAGTATGACCCGTAAAAGAAAAAGCCAATAAAATGAACTTCATCAAAATTCAAAACTTCTGCTCTTTGAAAAACACTGTTAAGAAAATGAAAACACAAACCACAGACTGGGAGAAAATATTTGCAAGTCACATATCTGGTAAAGGACTTGTATCCAGAATACCTAAGAACTTTCATAATTCAATAAGACAACTAATTTAAAGAATAGGCAAAAGATTTGAAGACACTTCACCAAAGAACATATAAAGATGACAAACAAACATGTAAAAAAATGTTCTACATCCTCAGTCATCAGGAAAATGCAAGTTAAAATCACCACGAGATATCACTTATACACCTATTACAATGCTTTAGAGTTAAAAAGACTGACCATCCCAAGTGCTGGCGAGGAGGTGGAGAAACTTAACTCTCATACACTGCTGGGGAGAATGCAAGATGGAACAACCACTTTGGAAGACAGTTTGACAGTAAAATAAAAGGTTAAGCATATACCCATTACACGTCTCAGCCATTCCACTCCTAGATATTCACCCAAAAAGAATGGAAGCATATGTCCATAGAAAGATATGTATGTAAAAGTTAACAGCAGCTTTATTTGTAATAGCCCCCAAATTGAAAATAACCCAAGTGTTCACAAACAGACAAATTGTATATCCATTTGATGGAGTAGTACTCAGCAATAAAAAGAAATGAACTATTGATAAATGTAACAACATGAGTGAATCTCAAAATAATTAAGCTGAAAGAAACCAAACTAAAAAGAACATATAACTATACGAGTTCAATTATATCAAATTCTGAAAAATGCAGAAAAAAGACTCGTAGTTGCCTTGGGCTGGAGGTGGAGGGACTGGATTGACTACAAATAAGCACAAGGAAATTTGGAGGGATGATGGAAATATTCTATAACATGATCATGGTGGTGATCACATGATTGTTGAAACTCAGAGAATGGTTCACTTTTTTATTATTTTTTATTTATTTTTTAATTTTTTTGCGGTACGCGGGCCTCTCACTGTTGTGGCCTCTCCCGTCGTG
>NC_041231.1:41231052-41245928 GCF_002837175.3 Physeter macrocephalus | reverse complement strand
CTCCCGTCGTGGAGCACAGGCTCCGGATGCGCAGGCTCAGCGGCCATGGCTCACGGGCCCAGCCGCTCCGCGGCATGTGGGATCCTCCCAGACCGGGGCACGAACCCGTGTCCCCTGCATTGGCAGGGAGACTCTCAACCACTGCGCCACCAGGGAAGCCCCAGGTTCACTTTTTAAAATGGTGAATGTTACTATTTATGTACTAATAAGTCTGACTTAAAAAAGAAAAAGATGCAGTTACAACCGAAATGCCCCTAGGACCCCAACAGGCCCATCACATGACACTGCACTTGACACTACCCATCACTGCCACTCTGCACCCAAGGTGAAAATCACTGCCTCGCCACAGGACATTACCAGTGGGCAAAACCCAAGGCTAAAGACCGCAGGTCAGGCCCGTGAGGTCCACCATTGGTCTGGGGATGATGGTTTCCAAATGCAGAAGGTCAGAGTCACATTTCAGTGACTCCCCAGTTGTTAGCAGATTCCCAAGCAAGGTTTTCCAAGCAGCAGCTGCCCAGTCTATGGAACTTCAGGTCTCAGCTGTTTAGGGGTCCATACACAGCTTGACAGTCATGAGCAAGTGAGGTCTACATACACCTGGTCAGAAGCCAGGAGTGGCTGGAGTTCTACCATAAAGATGTCATGAGCTGACTTGACAGAATGGCCCCTCTAGTTGGGCGGGGTGGTCCATTATTAACACCTGCTTAAGATGGAAATTTCTCCTTCTCTTTTAGTCTCTAACACCGGACCTTGCCCCCTGCCCAGCCTGCTCCAGAAACTAAAACTCTGTAACAGACAGAAGTATCTAGGAACTAACTGGTCCAAGGCTTGGGTCTGGCCAGAGAGGGGAGCCAGAGGTGACCCAGGCCCAAGATCTGGACTGTCTCACCAGTTACCCTCCTAGTATAGACCCTGAGTGCAAAACGAAGAAATGGATAGACACACACACCATGGCTGAATCTTTTCAACTTAATCTTTCATCGAACTGCTCATCACATAGTCTGCTAAGCAAGGGTGCAGATTCACAGACACAGACGTTCCTTGGTTTTCACCTCAGGCCTTTGGCTTTGACAATGTGCCTCATGGAAAGTTAACAGGCATCCAGTTCGCCTGCCTCCCTGTCTGCTAAACCTGGCCCTGGCGAGGAGAGCAGGGGACAGAGCAGAGCTCACTTGGGCTCTGCTCAGCTCCAGCTTCTCAAGTGGAAACAGACACAGCTGTTTTCTCAAATCAAAGCTCAAAAGAAACCTGGTACTGTATTCCCCGCACATATTTGTGGACTAGATCTACTACAGCCCTGTCTGCCCTATAATTTAGGGTTCCGGCCTGGAGTCCAACAAGAGAGGAAACTTCTGGTTCTAAACATAGTCTTGAACCCAAGAGGAATTCTAGTTTCTTAAAATCATCTAATTGTTTGGCAATCTTGCCAGTGTTCTTCCAAGCCAGCCCAAGTATGTGTGTGGGGCTTGGTTACCGCTGCTGGATTTTGTCTAGAGTATGAATGTGCAGGGTGCCTCCATGTGTTCCCCACACCAGGCTCCCAAGGAGAGTGAGCCAAGAGGCTCGGGGGGATGGGGCTGGACAGCTTCCTTTGAACTCAATCAGACTCTCCAAGATGACAGATCCCAATTCAGTGTGAGAGCCACCCTGTGACCCCAGGCTCCCACCAACGGGAAGCAGACAGGGTATCCTCTGAACTAAGAACTGTGAAGTGGTCAAAGGATGGGTCTAACCTGGAGGATGAGGGATCCATGTGCCTGACCCAGGCCTCCTCACACAGAACCAGTGCCATCCAGGCACCAAGACCACAGGCAGCTTGGCCCATTTTCTTACCTCACAGTCCTCTCTTGAGAGTCCCTCTGAGGCAGGGGCCACGGCTGCCTCTGTCATCCTGTTACACCTGTGTGGGTCACAGGCCTCCTTGGCATGTGGGAGATGTTAAATGCACAAACCATGGAACCCCCGTCTCCTCACTCAGGCCCAAAGCAAGACCGAGGCTCCCACCCCCAGGGCTATGTCAGCCACTCCTGGGCTCAACCCCAGCCATCTCCTGCTGACTCCCCAGCCGTGCTCTCCAATACTTGGTTTCCAAGTATTTCTCCCCACACAAGAGGGCTGACTTATACAACCAAATGTGTTTCAAAGGCATGAAAGGACAGCCTTGGTAAGAAGCAGGAAACAGGAAGTCATTCCAATGTCCAGATATGCCCCCAGGAGAAAAACGTAGGGCAGGGGAGGACTGTCCTACTGAAATGACACGTGAGGGAAGCTGTGGGGAGAAGCGGGGGAGGACGAAACAGGGAGAGGAAGGCTAAGCAGTTGCAAACTGGTGGCAGCCATAAGAAAGCAAGCAGACCATCATGCAGCAAGAACTTTCCTGTGCCCAGGGGAGGTCCTGGCCCTCCTGGTTCTGAGCGTGGAGGAAAACCAACCCAGGCTTTAGGGGTGGAAGCCCTCCAGGTCATCACGCCTGGTACAGCCAGAAACACGCTGATAGGCAGCAAGGCAGAGCCCAGGGCTCAGGGACACGGATGAAAAGGAACAGGGCAGGGCAGAGTGGTGGGGTCCTCCACACAGCCCAGGGGAGCCTCAGGAGGAGGCGATGCTGCAGAGCATCTGCTGCCAGTCTGCCCAGAGTTCCTGGAGAGGATGCACCTCCGGAGCATTCTGAGAAACGACAACGTCCACAAGCAGACAACACCGCCCTGAGGTCCCCATGTTGGTGACCAATACCTTTGTAAGAACTCTCTTTGAACACGACCTGTTTCCTGTAGGGCCGGCTCTTGCTCGGTTCAGCTCCACACACGTCACTAAGGGCCCACTCCAGGCTGGGTGCTAAGTAGCTCGGGTAGTTACCTCCTACCTTGAGACAGAAACACCTGCCCTCCCCACCACAAACACCTGAACCGAGACACCCTGGGCGGGAGATCAAGGCTTCTGTTAAAGCTTAAGTGTTGACTGTAGTTTTTGTTTTGTTTTTTTAAATTAAACTGCTTTGAACTAATTTTAGACTTAGAGAAAAGTTGAAGAAAATAGTACAGAAAATTTCCATATATCCCTCCCCAAGGCTCCCCCAGTGTTAACATCTTACATAACCATTAGTACAATGGTCACGCCAGGAAATTAACATTGGGACAATTCCATTAACCAAACCAAGGAAGCTTCACCATTTGAGCTTCACCAGTTTACCCATTAATGTCCTTGGATCCTGATGTTCCAGAATCCTATCCAGGATCCCACACTGCATTCAGTTTTCTCTTAGTCTCCTGCGATCTGTCCAGTTCCTCAGTTTTCCCTTGTCTTTCGTGACCTTGACATTTTTGAAGAGCACTGGTCAGTTTTGTTGCCAAATGTCCCTCAGTTTGGATCTGTTTGATGTTTTCTCACAATTGGGGTGAGGTTATGCATTTTTTTGACAAGAGCACCACAAAAGCTATGTGCATGACACCACAGGGCTCACATGGACAGGTCTTATATATCTTATATATCAGTGATGTTGATCTCAATCACTGGTGATGTTGACCTCCCTGCCAGGTTTCTCCAATGCAAAGTTACATCCTTCCCTGTGTAGTCAATCATGGGGCACTGTGGCTTGGCACTGTGGCTCTTTAAAAGGGAACGTGTGGCCGTCATTACAAACTCTGCGTGTCAGCCCGGCTTGCTGATGGCCGCAGCTGCCCCACAGATGAGAGGCATCTAATGAAGATGAGCGGCAGAGCCGATGTCTCTGGAAGCCGCCGAAGCTCTCGGTGACAAAGAGGAACAGTAGCAGTTTATTTATAGATCCACTTGAAGACAGCTCATTGTAACTACTGGAGTTGAATTTTTAAAACCTCGGGAACAAAGGCTGGCTATTTTAAACTCTCCTTGCACTTAGTTCAATGGAGAGTGTTAGAGGCACCAACCATCCCCGGGCACCACTCCCACCACTCGCCAATTCATATTTTGCGCAGCATCTCAGGACACGAGCAGAGCCTGCCAAGACAGATAACCAGGACCGGCTCTGCCTACCCCGCAGAGGCAGCGGGCCTCCGATGAGCCAAAGCCCTCACCCTGGTGCTGCCCAGGGAGGAGCCGAGGGAGGCTGCCTCCCCCCACCCCAACCCCGGTGTCTCACAGCCTCCCTTTCCTGGAAAATGAAGTTGCACACAGCTGTTGTGAATCAAGGTTACATCACCCCTCTCCCTCCCTCCCCCTGCAGGTTGTGTAGAGGGACAGCGCACCCCAGCGGACGCCTGCCCCAGGACAGCTGGCAGTAGCTGGCCCACCTGCGCTGACACATCTCCAGGCTGGGACAAGGGCGTCCTGGAGCTCAGAGTACACAACTCTCCCTTGTGGACAGTGGGAGGGTGGAGCCCCAAGGCTCCGCCTGACCCGGCCCAACTGCAGCTCTAAGCTAAGAGCGCTCAAACTCTCCACGTAGCAGGACCATGGTGAGGAGGGGAGACGTAGGCTTTCAAAGGCTCCCACGTCCCTATTTGAACAAAGAGCACAAAACAATATTCTCGACACAATGCAGAAAAATGTGAACATGGACTAGGCATCTGATATTAAGGAAATATTAATTTTGTTGGATGTGATAAGAGCACTGCAGTTATTTAACCCAGAAAAGTCTTTATTTAGGGTAACATATCTGGATTAAACAAAAATATCCCAACTCTTCTAAAAAAGGGTGGGAGGAGATGAACAAAATAAGATTGGCAAAATGCTAAAGCTAGGTAAAGGATACATGGGGGGGGTGGTTCATTATATTATTCTCTCTACTTTTTGTGCTAGCTTGAAAATTTCCACAATACAAAGGGTATTTTTTGTCGTTGGTAAAAAAAATAAAAAAATAATAGCTCCAGGCTACTTGAATGAGCTGTGGAGCTGAGGCCAGGCAAGCGGGACCCCAGGAGGAAGGTGAGGCACAGGATCACCCCCACTCTGGTGTTCTGGCACTTTCAAGCACAGGAGGCAAATTAGGCTGAATCCACAAACGTTCAGACCAGCCTTTGGCACTGCCGCAGAGAAAGCCCCGATGGCACCAAGAGCATTCAGTGAACCCTGCAGCAATGTCTGGACCTTCAAAGAAACTAATTTTAAGATAATCTCCATGGAAACCATCTATTCTGATTTTTTCCATGGTAACCAATGAGAACATAAACACAAGCATTATCCAACACCCTTACACCACATGGGCAACGCTGCCATCCAATCTGGAAAATACAAGCTGAAAAGGGATTTTTTCCATTGAAAATGAAAAGAAGGACTAAAACTTCTAGCCCAGACATGTAGATTCTCCCACCCTCCACTGCCCATACCACCCCTTGCCACCTGCCCCCAAACAGACAAACCAGGTGAGAAAGTGGTTTCCTTCATTTAGCCTGGGACCATCAAACACGGCAAAAGGAAAGCGCCAGAGCCTGCCTCTAGACTCACACACTCAACCCACGCTGCCCACAGACAGCAGAATGTGTCCACTGAACTCTGATTTCCTGAGCATTCTGCTCAGGTGTCCAGACTCATGTTGGGCACCACATGGAGACCGAGGCCTCAGGCCTCCAGGGCAACAAGTTAGGCCTGTGAAAAACTGACTGTGGCAGAGAGGGGCTGCTCCACCAAGCAGAGTGCTCTGGGTAGGTGGAGCAGGAAGATTTCACAAGCTACGGCCCTTCCTGGGAAGGCTGCATGGAGGAGGTGCCATCTGGAAAGAGACTAAAAGGAGGAGCGCGGCTCTGCTGGGGAACAGGGGGCTGGAGCCAAAGAATCACAGTCAGATTTAAGCAACTGGGTCTATTTCCACCTGTGGCTCATTTCCTCCATTTTCACGTTTCTAGGTTTGAAAGCAGCATGGAAGGGAGGGAGGGAGGGAGGCAGGCTAGCTCTCAGATGCCACCCTCTCTACTTCGCATGCATGGCCTCTGCTGGCTCTCTGTGGAGAGGGGACTTGTCAGCGTGGCCTAACTAGGCTGTGGATGTTTATCATTGCTGTCACCAAAATGGAAGCATCACTGCAGTGGCCCCAGGGCGGAAACAAAGGCACTCTGAGGCATGCGGTGTGCCCTGCCCAGGGCTGTGTGTGCCTTCTAGTAAAGCACCACAATGTCAGGACCCCACTGTCCTGTGATTTGGGCTTGATTCCCCATGTGCAACTGTGGAATCTCCACTGACCTTGAACCCACGCTTTGGCTGCCAGGGGGAAAGGAAACCCAAAACAGCTCTGAGTCCCTTGAAAGAGATGAGAGCTCTCACAGGTGTGTGTGAGCACCCAGGTTCACACACCAGGTGTGTCCCAGTGCATGCAGAGCTGGACACAAGGGCGTCCAGGCTTTGTCTGGATTCCACACTGTGACTATCTTAATACATCTTGCCCTGGATTTGAGACTACATCCCCTGTTGGTTTAAGTCATTAATAGGCCTTCCTTCCTAAGAATTGTGCCATTCTCCTCTGGATAGGGACCTTGTGAAAGCGATGGGAATTTTCCGGTGGCGGGAAACTACCATCAGCCCCTCAAAAGGGCAGCTCAGAGAAGGGAGTTCAGTTACTGCCCCATCCCACAGCCCCATGCTCTTGGTGCCACTGCTGTCATCGCTGTTTCAGGGCTTGTTCCTGCTCTTGCTACCTGGAGGCACTTCCCCAAAAGGCTCTACAAGGAAGACCTCCACCTTGGGGGTTAAAATGTTGGGCCACAAGCACCCAGGCCGTCTCAAGCTCACGTGTCAGAGACTCACCCGCCAGCTTCCCTAAAGGCCCAGCAGACTCTGGAGGATGGGAGGCAACCTAGGCACCCCCATCTGCAGGGTAAGAGGTGGACACAGGACAATGCAGGAGGCAGGTGGCCTGGAGAACATGGATTCAAGCACTGATGACTGAACTGATGCAGCAGCACTAATGGCCAGGACAGGAGCTGAGAGAGGATGACAGGCCTGGCAGAGGCCCATGGAGGGCTGCCCTGGGTCCCATCCTCTAACTGATGTCCTTGGCTGGTAATAAAACCACACATCTGCCTGCCCAGTTGTAAACAGAGCTCAGTGGGTTTAAAGAGTGCCTTTAGGTCTAAAGAGCCTAAAGGGCAGCACTGGGATTTCTTTTAACACCGCACCAAGATCAGAACCAACCACACCGCTTTTCCTCTTCTGGAAAGAGGAAGACTACAATGCTCCAAACTGGGCTGAAGGGACACCAATTCTCCAGGTGCCTCTCCCAAGCTGTAGCCCCCATGAGCCATAGAAACTTCCCAAGATGGACAGAGACTCACTCTCTCTTTCCAGCCACCTCCCTGCCCGCGTTGCCAGCGTGTCAATTGGCTAGACTGCTTTCCAACCAAACAGCAGCATCAGCATCACCTAGAAATTTGTTAGGAATGTAAATTCCTTACTGAATCAGACACTCTGGGGATGGGGCAGGCTGAATTTTAACAAGCCCTTAGGGTGATTCTGATGCACACTAAAGTTTGAGAACCACTGCAAGAGGCTTGCTGCAATAAATGTCAAATGTTAAAAGGCCTGCCTCCTCACTCCACTGTCAGGAAGCCCAGTAACTCTGCCTGATGCGTTTCTGCAAACATTGTTCTCGTGCCTGTCAAAGGCAACTCCCTCCCTTCTTGTAAACACAGTAATTATTTAACATGTGCCTGGTAGCAGCCCTGACCCACCTCCTAGTAAGTCAGCTGTAGCCTCTGGAAGGAAAGGAGAGGGCGTCCCGCCTGCCTCCCAGTACTGGATACAACAGGTCAGCGGGGAGGGCTCAGCCCCTCACTCTGATCCCTGGGCCCAGGAAGCCCCTCTGCTAGGGGCGTCGAACATCTGGTGCTCCTCGACCATGCACAGCCATGTTACCCATCAGCAACTGTCCAAGGGTGCTCTGTTTCAAGCAGGAAACTTTCTTTAAATGTCGCAGTTTGGTGACAAATATTTCTATATTTCTAGTCTCCTCTGTCTTCCCATGGAAACTAAGAAACCTAGAGCACTTTCCACGACTTCCATTCAGGTAAAGGTGGAGAAAATGCAATCTGAGTGTGGAGTGACGCATCTGTCTGAGCACCTCTATCGCCCAGGGTCAGCAAAGGCTGCGGCGGCTGCCCTGCCCTGCCCACACCACTGCAGGATGGTCTTTTGCAGAGTAAGCCGGTAAAATGGAAAATGCCCAGAGAAGTAATGTACTCTGGGGGGAGAAATCAGGATACAGAGAATCCAGATGACCTGTCTGAGGTTACAGGAGAGCTGTGCCACATCCAGCCAGGCCCCAGCCTCGGCTTGGAACAGGATACAGGGGCAATACTGCCAGCCAAGCTCTTAAAGTGGCTCCTAGAGCCAGAAGTTTCCAGCATCATCCACCTCCCTAGTAGGGCTGCCCGAGAATCCTCTCCAGGGCAGCCATCCTTGTAAGATTGCTGTCCTCACCGCAGGAAGCACCTGGCCAGCCAGGTCTCTCATTGTTCCCCTGTACTGTGCCAGCCCCAGGCCATTCCAGGTGATCTGGAGACACCTCACAGAACAGGAACCTCGGGGTCTTAGTGGGGGGAATAACGGGGACCAGCAACGGGGAGTCAAATTTCACCAAGGGTGAGGGGCATGCAGACACCAGAGGCCCCAAGGTGGTGCTGCCAGGACTCAACACAAGCGCACACACACAAAAGTGACGAAGAGCTGTTTCTGAGTCACCAGAGTCTGTCCTGTGCTGGGCCTGCATATCTGTCCCAGGGGCGGAGGAGGCTAGGATGCCCACTGAGAAATGGGGAGAATACCTCTTGATCGTTTCCAGTCTAGGGTCTCTTAGTTTTGCTAACAAAGGGGCTGAGACCCAAGGGCACAGGCTTGATTGGTACCTGGGCCACTCACCAGCAGGTGACCTTTGGGCTCAGGTTTCTCCTCTGTGCAGCACAGCGGGCAGGAATGAATTATCCCAAGGGAGTCATCCACTAAGTCCCAGGAAACATGAAAACAAAGTCCCTACTGTTCCTAAGTCAGCCCCCAAGGCCCAGGCCCTGCCAGGCCCAACAATGGCCAAACCAGGCAAGAAGGTACTGGGAGGGGCCAGGGAGTGTCTGCTCTCCTGTGTTTCTCACCAGGCTCTCGTTCACATGGAGGAAGAAGACTGTGGAAGGCCAGCTATTCAGCCAGAGGGTGCAGCAGAGCAAGAGCCCCCGGCACATTAAGAGGCACATCTCGACCCCCACAGATGCCCCAAGCCCAAGGCAAGGTCAGCCGATGTGTTAGGAGTCTGGGTCCCATGAAACCAACACTTTTCCAAGATGCCTGTGTGCCTGGCATCCTCTGACTGAGGATCTGCTGCCAAGAGCCCCTCGCAACAGCTTGGAGAACTCAGAGCCAGAACTGGCCTCAAGTAGAGAAATGAGAGGCTCCCCTCTAAGACACTTGGGGTTCACAATGCCCCATCTACCAACCCACACTTCTCCTCACTACGAAAAGCAAATGCCAGCCAGAAATGTGTGTTCTCAGTAAAAGACCCAAGTCATCCAAGTTCCCAAGCGAGAAAGCAAATCTATGAGGCAGGTGGAAACGGGTCCCTTCCCCAACCTTGACCCAATGACTCCTCAGTCCAGGTGCCTGCATGAGAACCCAGATCTTGAGCAAACGCCACCTGGGACTCCCAGATCCTCAGCGTGAGGCAAGATCCAGTGCCAAGACTCTCTGGGCCAGGGATCAGGGCCCAAGAATCCCTAAGTCAAGCCCACTCTGTATAGCGCCCCAAAATGGAAATGTGGGAGCTGAAGGGGGGCACAGGGGGTGTCTGGGGCTCCCCCTTCAGAACCAGAGAAACTAGGAAGAAGAAACAGGCCATCCTTAGGGAAGGCTGAGACCTTGGACCAGATATCCTCGGCTAACCTGGCCTCCTCTTCCTGGGGACGGTCCTAGCACTGAGGCTCAGGAGGTCCTGGGCACCATGCCCTGAGGAGTCAGGGGGTGAGGAGGGAAAAGAGGCCTGTTTCCACCCACCTCATGGATTTGCTTTTGTGTCTGCGAGCAGAGAGGACTTGGGCTACTCATCAGGAAGCACAGCTGACGCCCGCAAGAGTCCAGAAGCCACAGTGGACCTCACAGGGACAGTCTGCTAAGCGGAGTCAACCTCAAATGTGACCCGGTCAGAAGGGCCCCCACCCCCGCCTGCTGTCCCTCACCGCAGCAGGTTTGGAGCACATTAAGTCCCCTGCCCGGGCAGGGGACTTGCCTAGCTCTGTTGGACAGAGGAAGGAAAAGTAACATTTTAAAAATAGCTAAAGCTTGGTGAGCACTTGCCACATGCCGGGCACGGTTCCAAGTGCCTGCTTGGCATGTACCACCTCGCGAAATCTCCCGAAGGAGGACCTGGCATCTCCCCATTTGAGGTGAGTGGAGAAAAGCCCTCGGCCCTAGACCTCAAGGTTCTCTGAACTGGAGGGCAGCCAGCCCAGAGAACTCAGGAAGTGGTTTTTTAGTTTTACTGAATTACCTAGAATTCGGCCTTCTTCCACTCCCGCCCCACCCAGCACAACCTTCCTTCTCAATTGCATAACAGGCTCTCAGATGTTTGAAGAGAGGGCAAGAATAAGATTATATCAGAATAGATGCATCTTTGCTATTAAAAATGGTTTTATGATGCTTCTGTGGTTGAGGCAGAAGTCAGCTATAGCGGCTGGGACTTGGGGGGCACATGCCAAATCCAAGGTCAGCCAAGACACAGTGGTCCATAGCCTCAGGGACAGACAAAAAAGCAGAGACAGCAGGAGGGAGTGAGAACAGTGAGGATGAGTGCAGAGAGAGTGAGAGGATGAGGGCTGTAGCAGGAACAGAGCTAAACAGGAGCCCCTTGAAAACGCCAGCACAAGCCCCTGCCACAGACAGCTCGTGGGGCCCCACACAAGCCCCTCTGGGAGGCGGCTCATCTGCTTGAAACCGTGCAACCTTCCTCCAGCCATGCAGCATGTCGTGGGGCAGACCACGGAGTTTCCTGCCCACCCTCAGCCCAGTGCATGGGCTGGAGTCCTTCCTCTGCAGGCTTCCAAGCAGAGAAAGCTCCCCAGTCACAGCCCTGAAATCCCTCCTCATCGCAACTCAGCCAAGAATAGAGGGAAAATGGAACCCATTATTCTCATTCTGAAGGGCTGGGAAATGGCTTTGGCTTTTCAACATGAAATGTGTCTAAAAATAAGCTGTGAATTTCAACCAGAGGTTGAAAATAGCTCCGGCAGTGAACAGAGCTCTGTTCAGAGTGGGCTCAAGGATGG
Source organism: Physeter macrocephalus (assembly GCF_002837175.3). Classification (NCBI taxonomy): domain Eukaryota; kingdom Metazoa; phylum Chordata; class Mammalia; order Artiodactyla; family Physeteridae; genus Physeter; species Physeter macrocephalus. Next base: position 41,234,715 of record NC_041231.1, on the reverse strand, counting down.
CCTTCATTCCAAGAGCGGGAGTTGAATGCCACAGTCAGGGCAGGGGTCCAGGGCAGGGGCTGTCACAGGGCTGCCTTTGCCATGGTCTGCCCCTCTGGCTTTAGACTGCCAAACTCTAATAGGCATGTGGTCCAGAATTCAAAATCCAGCACCTGGTCCAACGCGCTTCCTAAAATCCCCAAAAGCGCAGAAGTGACTCGTGCGGCATTAGAATCTGAGACCCAGTGTGTAGACAGAGCTGATGGGGGAGGGGCCTTCAGGTTTGAGAGCTCCTTGGGCACGGTGGTGGTGCTCATGGGCTCTCTGAGAAGCCAAGCCACCAAATCACTCACCAGGTACTACCGCAGAGCCTGGGAAGCCCACAGGCAGGAAGGGTAAGAACACACTCCAGGTGTAGTGAAGAAAACCAAGTTGCTCAAGGTCTTCTTTTGTTGTTTACCATCACCCATGGAAGATTCCACAGTTTGATAAGCCAAACGACATTTCTACAAAATGGGCTTGTGTTAGAAAGTCAGGCTGAGAGAGCTGGGCCACAGCTGCTGGTGGGGGAGCCCAGATCTGGCCCATCAAGCAGGAGCACAGGCTCCAGAGTCCTCAATGCCCCCCCTAAGCTCCTCCCACCCTGACAGCCATGCCCGCATTCCCACCCTCCTCCTGCTGCTGCAGCAGCCCCCTTTCTGGGCTCACTCCGAGGCAAGAATTACTGCTGTGATTCTCAACTGGGAGCAGTGCTGCTCCCCAGGAGACATTTGGCAATGTCTGAAGACATCTGTGACTGTCACAACTGGGGGCACGGGATGCTACCGGCAGCTAGTGGGATGCTCCTAAACATCCTACAATGAACAGGATTTCTTTGGGCCAAGATTCATCTGGCCCAAAGAATAGACGTGCCAAGGTGAGAACCCCTGGGTTGCTGGAAGGACGGTTATGTGGACAGAGCTAGATGGGTGGGGGCTCCCTGAGGAGCTGAGACACCCCGGCCAGCCACAGAATCAGTCACCAGTACTATCTCGGCGCCAGGGAAGCCCTGGGGCAGAACGGGTGAGACCATACTCGCCAGCTTGCCTTCCCAACTCAGGGGAAGACCTAGCCACTGAGCCGTGCTATACTGACTAGCTTGCCTCAGTTTGGGAAGACGAAAAAATTCTGTGTACGATGGTGATGATTGTTGCCCAACAGTGTGAATGTACTTAATGCCACTCAACTGTATGCTTAAAAATAGGCAAAATGGTGAATTTTATGTTACGTTTATAAAACAAAACAAAACAAAACAGCCTCCCCAGCTCTCCTCTTGACCTGGGAGTCCTGAGATCAGAGCAGCCCCTGAAAGGGTACACCGGTGGTATGCATGTGTGGACATAGTGCGTCTGGAGGAGGACCTATAGGTCAATTCAGAGTCTCAAAGGGGCCTGAGACAAATGAGGAAAAAGCCCCAAACGAAGAATGATTTTAGGATTAACAAGTCAAGTCACTTCATAGGTTAGCAGAGGTCACCTACATCACACATGGGGTCCTCAGAGCCTGTGAGTGTATTCGGGTCCCATCGTGGAAATGGAGGCTTGCAAAGAGTGGGTGTTTCACCTGGGACCACACAGCCAGAGCCCACACCCCTTCCCCAATTTGAGCCCCACGTGGTGATGCCCACTGGGCAGAGGGCCTGAGGGGAATATGGGAACAAATGGTTTTCCTGAGCCCGGCTGATGGTTCGAGCACCCAGGCCCTACCCTGCCCTGTCCTGCTGGCTTTCCCCACCCCACATCCTTCTTCCTAGATGATCAGGCCCCACAGCTATGGGAAGCAAGGGTGCCCCACACCCCGTCTCTGAGCTAGGGCTGAAGGGACAAGAGGCAGCTTGTCCAAGTTACTTTCTCAATAGCTACAAGAAAAGGAGCATGGGATTCTCCCCTTGCTGGTGATTACTAACCATTCCCAAGAGACAGGTGGCAGGGCCCTCCCCCAGGATGGGAAAGAGCTTCCAGGCAGCCCTCTGCCACCTGCAGTTTCTACCTTACTCAGCCCTGCTCAGAGGGACCAGCATGGTGGGTCCCCAGGTCCAGGCACCAGGGCAGGCAACTAAGCCCCAGGTGTCTCCTCTGTGAACGAGAGCAGTAACTTTACCCACTCATCCTAATGAGGTAAGGAATATACAGGGCAGTACATGTAAAGGCCTCGGCAGGGCCTGGCTCACTGTAAATACCCAAGAGATGGACGGGAAGCTGTCGGGGAGTGGGCGTGGACCCCAGAGGATCCCAACTCCACAGTCTGGAAGATGCCTTTCTAGGTGGAAGACGAAATGGCAGCAAGCACACCACCGGGCAACCCAGCCACCCCCTCCCCGCCCCACAACAAACCCAAAAGCTGAGAACCGGCCACTCCTTAGCAAATGCAGAGGGAGAACAAAACCTCTGGGCCAAGGGCAACCCTTGGAAGAAAAGCTTTTAATCCCAACCTGGCCTGTTCCTAGAGGGAGCCCCAACACACAGGATGGGGCGTGGGTGGGGCAGGACCCTCTGCTGGAGCCAAAGAAAGGCCCGGGATGGACTCAGAGGCTTCCTGGTTCTATTCTGGGCCAACCTTGACTTGCTGGGGACCTTGGGCAAGCCGCTTCCTGTTGTTCAGGCCAGTTTCCGCGTGTGGGAGAGGCCACACTGCCTCTAAGGTCCAGGAGGGAGAGATTTAAGCAGCCTGAGGCCACTGGAGCTTACAACCCTCACAGTTCCACCTCCTTGGCTTCACCGTTTATTTTAGCCAAAGCTGAATGTGACCTTATTCAGTGAGATGGTATCAGTTATCTTTTTTTCCCCAAATATTTGTCAAAAAAATATTAACTATTTTAATTCAGGAACACTGAATGCCCTTTTACCAACAAAGGTACTAAAAATGGTTTGTGGCTGAGGAACTTCCTTTCCATGGTTAAAAAAAAAAAAAAAAGGAATAAAAAAAAAAGCTTTTACCAACAAAGGTACTAAAAATGGTTTGTGGCTGAGGAACTTCCTTTCCATGGTTAAAAAAAAAAAAAAAAGGAAGTAAGAACAACAGGGCTGGGGCCCTTCCCATTTGTCCCAGCTGTGGCTTCAGGCCCCGCACCCTCTAGGAACCCGACATCAAGCCCAAGGCTCAGCAAAGGATGGGTCCTTCCTTTCCTCAGGCCTCAAACAACCAACGGCCTACAGCATGGAAACAGTCCCCCACCAGACGGTACAGGGCCTAGGCACCCAGCAGTGTGTGCTAACAGCCTCTTCATGTCTTATGTGTTCATTCTAGATTTGAAACAAAGCACCACAAGCACTTAAGTTTTTGGTAAATGATGAGATCTTACCAGAGTCTCTTCCCGGTGACCGGCCTAAGCCTGCAGCACCCCTACCATCCCCGAGCCCAGTGCTATTCACCATGACCCAGCCCACCAGTCACAGGGCTCAGGATATGCCTGTCAAGCCACTTACCAGAGTCCTGGAGGAGCTGGCCAGCGTGGCCGGGGGCCTCTGCACTCTTAGGACTTCTCCATAATTGACAACATCAAAGTTACTCTTCCAAACCATTACCTGCCGAGACCAATAAGCACACAGAATCAGGGGGAGAAAAATCCCTTACCAGTCCTTCTCCATGGAGAAAATGGGCCCAGAGACCACCCCCAAAGTTCTGGGCCAGTGGTGGGATTGTGGT
>NC_041231.1:41216520-41230552 GCF_002837175.3 Physeter macrocephalus | reverse complement strand
TTCTGTCTCCATCTCAGCCCAGGCCCCCAGGACCCCCTCATCCACTTCTTAGCCACTTCTTAGCATTCTCATGGGAGGAGGATCTGAGCCACTCATTCAGTCACTCACTCACTTGCACATTCATCCAGCAGCCATTTCCTGTGCCGACTGGGCTGTCCCAGGAGTGGGAACATGCCTGAGGGAAGTTCAGTGATGTCAGACTGGGTGGCAGGATAATGGGGCCCTCAACTTGTCCTCTGATAAATGAATCAGGTGCAACAGCAAGAGTGACTAAGGCTGGACACGAGAAAGAACTTGTAGCACTGTGGAGGAGTCACCCTGAAGGGGGTCTGACAAAGACACCACAAAAGAGATGAACATTTCCCTAGGGTGGTCCTGCTCCGAGCCTGGGGGAGGGGGAGGCTGCCCTCAGGAGGGGGGCCACCTCCACAGGACCCCTCCCCAGAGTGCAAACATAGTCATCCCTGATGAATGGGGCAGGGCGGGGGCAGGCAGTAAGCCTGTGCTGGAACCTGCTCCCACCCCTGCTGCCGCCACCACCTGGCACACGCAGGCCTGCCCCCGGACACTATGTATGCAGCGGGCAGACCCTCTGCCTCAGCACGGATGTGGCCTGGAACACCGGCACCCACACCCAAACCCTTAACAGAAGCCAGAGACGCTGAGTAGAAGCAAGGCCTCCCAACCCTGCTGCCCTGAGACTTTTCACCCAGGTCCTGCCTCCCACATCGGGCTGGGAGCCTTCTCCCTCTGGCCGCATGAAGGACCAGATACACGAGCGCACACACACTGCCCCCTCATTCCTCAGACAAGACAAGCCCAAGCAGGTCTCACGGCGGCGGCGATCGAGGAGCCTCCTCTCATCAGGGTGTGGCCCGGTGAGGTCATCCCTTCCCAGGCAAGGCCATTGAAGACCATCATTAGCAACTCCCCAGAGGTAAGATGAGTCCTCAGCCCCATTGTCTCTGGCTGGGCCAGATGAGCCCTGACAGGCGACAGGGGACTCCAGCCCCTGCCAAACCCCCTTTGCTCAGGAAGGCAGCCCCCTTCCCAGGTCTGTTCCGTCGCTTACCTCCAGGGGGCATCATCTACTCTGTGGCTTCTGTGCATCTGTAGGCTCTCCATCCACCCCTCTACATCCACACCTCCTCCTCCAGTCCCAGGGCCCTTCCATCCCTGCTGCAAGCAAAGAGGGGCCGCAGCCCCTTCTCCAGGGCTGGATGGGCCAGGAGCGGGGTGGAGGGACGTGGTCCAGAGGACAGGGGAGCCCCTAAAGAGCTTTAAGCCCATGGCTGGCAAGGTATAGTTGTCACTAGAAAGATCCCCCAGAGCATAAGTTGGTGCAGCCACTGTGGAAAACAGTATGGAGGTTCCTCAGAAAACTAAAAATAGAACTACCATATGATCCAGCATTCCCACTCCTGGGCATATATCCAGACTAAACTAGAATTCAGAAAGATACATGCACCCCTATGTTCATAGCAGCACTATTCACAATAGCCAAGATATAGAAACAACCTAAATGTCCAACAACAGATGAATGGATAAAGAAGATGTGGTACATATACACAATGGAATACTACTCAGCCATAAAAAAGAATGAAATAATGCCATTTGCAGCAACATGGACACAACTAGAGATTATCATACTAAACGAAGTAATTCAGACAAAGACAAATACCATATGGTATCACTTATATGTGGAATCTAAGATATGGCACAAATGAACCTATCTATGAAACAGAATCACGGACATAGAGAACAGACTGGTGGTTGCCAAGGGGGAGGGGGTTGAAGGAGGGATGGAGTGGGAATTTGGGGTTAGCAGATGTAAGCTTTTATATAGAGAGTGGATAAACAACAGGTCCTACTGTATAGCACAGAGAACTGTATTCAATATCCTATGATGAACCATAATGGAAAAGAATATTTTAAAAAAAGAATGTATATATAACTGAATCACTTTGCTGTACAGCAGAAATTAACATAGCAGTGTAAATCAACAGTGCTTCAATCTTTAAAATATTGATTAAAAAATTAAAAAACACTAGTTTCTGAGTGGAGAATAGGCTGAGGGGCAAGTGTTCAGGACAGGGGACATTGAGGAGGCTAGCGTGGTCACAGTGGGTGGTGGGGACTGGACCACTGTAGCATGGGAGGAGATGGGGAGAGAAGGACATAACCGCAGGACCAGCAGCACTTGATCCTCACGGGAGGCAGGACCCATGGTGCGAACACAGGATCCCAGTGTAACTTAGCAGGACCCTATGGGGCCTTCCTGGGACAGACCCCTCCTCCATATCCTCTGCTGTAGCCCCTCTCTGAAGTACCCAGATAGCTTTGCACAGTGACAGTATCGTAGCCAATGAGGTTTATCCGAGGCGTGATTATTGCTAATTGAAGTACCCAGATAATGGTATCTGATGCACATTTCTTGAGTTGTTTTACAGATACGAAAACCATGACCTGGCTATTGTAAATAGAGCTGCAGTGAACACTGTGGTACATGATTCTTTTTGAATTATGGTTTTCTCAGGGTATATGCCCAGGAGTGGGATTGCTGGGTCATATGGTAGTTCTATTTTTAGTTTTTTCAGGAACCTCCATACTGTTCTCCATAGTGGCTGTATCAATTCACATTCCCACCAGCAGTGCGAGTCCCTCTGGCTTTACATGATGAACTCATTTAATCCTCCCTGCAGCCCTGGGAGGGGGGTGCTGATTGTCCCCAGTGGGCAGACAAGGAAAGCAAGTTGAGAAGGGTCTGCACTGGGGTCTGGGTGCACGTCTGGCTGACTCTGGAATCCTTGCTCTTGTCATAGTGAAGAACAAATCTGCCTCCATATTGGACCTATTTCTTTTACTCTAACCTTTGTCTTCTATTACTTTTGCTACAAGTTAAGAATGTTGCCTGTAGTCTGAAATATATAGGACAGCCCATTCTCAAGACTCTGACTTTCAAAGGTATAACACTTTTCCATTCATATAGAGATAACAGGTTGCAGAACAGAAAATAACACTTGTCTTGTTGGAGGTTTACAGGAACATCACGACCTGGGCTAGTGGACAGACGCAAGAAGGAAGGATTCTGACACCAAAAAGTTTGCACCAACCAACCACACCCCCTCCCCCTTTTAACATGAAAGAAGGGGGTTCCAACTGAATTCCAACTCTGGTAAGGTGGTTCTTTGGGACATTAGTCCACCATCTTCTCAGTATGCTGGCTTTCTCAATAAAGTCATTATTCCTTGCCCCAACAACTTGTCTCTCGATTTACTGGCCTGTCATGCAGTGAGCAGTGCAAGCTTAGACTCAGTAACACTCTCAAATATCCCAGGCCTGAGAGGTCCATGGTGGCTTTGGGGTCTTTGACCCCTCCCAATCCCAACACCACCTGGGCTCCCACCGGTGCCAACCCTAGGAGCAGCATCTTGAGGGAGGGAGCCTGTAACCCCCTTTCTGAAGGGATTACAATGCATCTGTGGGTTCCCTGGGCCAGGCTGGGCAGGGGAGGCAGAGGAGGAGAGCTGGCATCACCTCGGGAGGCTTGGGAGGGAGTGTTGAGTCCGGGCTGTCCCAGAGTGCAAAGGCTGGAGGGGCAGAGACTCAGGGACACCCAATTCTAAAAGGTAAGGTATCAGGGAGGCTTCCCAGAGAAGGGGACATCTTGTGGTAAAGATGGAGCTTCTGCTGTTCCTGCCTCCAGGACTTTGCCCCTGCTATTTCCTCCCTTTGAATACTCTTCATCACCCACCGCTCCCTTCAAATGGCTACCTCTGCCTACTCTTTCCCTGAGCTTGGCTCAAATGCCTCCTCCTCCAGGAAGCCCTCCAAGCCTCTTCCCCCAGCTGAGGTTCTGGCACCCCCTCTGGCTCCCATGGCCCTCTGTGCAGCCCCATTCCCTGGAGGCCTTGCTTGTCAGGACGCTGGGTCCAGCTGGGCATCATCATCCCTCTGGCCACTGTCTGAGGCACCTCTGGGAACTTGCCCAGCTCTGGATGTCAGGCCTGCATGACCTGCGAACACAGAGATGTTGCATGTGTCCCCAGAGTACACGTCCTCACGTGTCCAGGTGTTGCTGATTCTGCACCTGCCTCTGGAGATGCTGAGGAGGTGGGACTGACAGGATCTCTGCCCTCTGCAGCCCCTGTTCTCCCTGCCTCTGTGCCCACCATGGTCGCCTGCCCTCCCCTCTAGTTCCAGCCAGAGCTCCTGTTTATAAATATCTGCCACCACGTCGGCTAAGTGGAGGGGTCTGGAGGCCACGCTAATTGATTAATTAAACCCTCTCGGTTAATTAGCTCCGTCCCTCCAGGGAAAAAAGCCTAGCACTGGAGCCAAAGCCTCCTCTGGGCTGGGGGAGGGTTTAATTAGCCTGGGTCAGGCTGAGCCTGATGCCAGCTGCTGGGGGCAGTGGAGAGCCGGGGAGGAGTTCTGGGCACTGGAGCCAGCGGGGCCACCTGGGGTGGGGATAAAGGGCCTCAAACTTGGTCCTGAACCAGCCATTGATCACCCTGCCCAGCCTCCTGGCTCTTCACCTGAGCCCCAGAGGCCAGGGGCAGTTGGGTGCACCGGAGGGGGCAGGACCTGTGGGAGCAAAGCAGTGCAGGCTGACCCCGGGAAGATAAAAGGGCCTTTACTTGGTTAGCATCCCCACACGGGCTGAGGGAGACTCCAGTCTCTACAAAAGGGCCTCTCACCCTTGGCTGGTATAGCACAGTGAGGGCCTTGAATGCCAGCACAAGAGCTGGAACTTTCTCTGGATGTGGGAGGACACGGCAGGTTTGAAGCCAAGGAGGGACCTGATCAGGTTTGGGTTTTGGAAAGATTGTGGGCTGGGGTGGGGAATGGATTGCTCAGGTGAGAATGGATTAGAGGGGCAGGAAAGGGGTGGGAGCTGGCAAAGAGGGAGCTTCAGGTGTCTAGAGAGAGTGGAGGTCCATCAGGTGTGGGGACTTGTGGGGAAGTAGGTCTAGCCTGAGTGTCAGCAGACTAGCTAATGCTGTGTGGCCTAGGGCCACCCAGTTCCCTTCTCTGGGCCTCTCTCCCCTAATCTGCAAGGTTCGGGGAGGGGTCCCCGAAGGTCAGAGCCTTGGGATGTGAAGTCAGGCATGTTTCCTCGCCCCAGGACAAAACACCTGCTTTACCCGCAAGCTCTCCTGGCACCCAGGCATCCTGCCCAGCAGGGTTCACATGCATGAAGAGCAGAGCCCAGACCCCAACACTGTAGCATCATGGTTCCAGACCAGAGGAGAGAGGGGGAGAGAGGGGGAGGGAGGGGGAGGGAGGGGGACACCTTTGCTGGGTACCTGTACTCCGGATGGCCCCAGGGAGGGAGCTGGCCATGGGTAGGAGGCCGGGAGCCCAGGACACCATGACCGCCACAGCAGCAGGCAGGGCTGCAGCCTTGGCAGGAAGCCGACCCTGGGCTGGTCCTCCAGCTCCCTGAGTGGCTGCCCAAGTGGGAACAATGACCCTTTCACGTCACGCCTCCTCCAGTCACAGCAACTTTGGCGCCGTGGGACAAAGGCGCCATTTCATCATTGTTGGGCTGCATCAACAGCCCGCCAGCCTGAGCCCTGCTGCCCCCACCCAGCCCAGGCCCGGGGAAGGGAGGCCGGCTGCCCAGCCCAGCCAGAGCCCAGCACTTTCTCCAGGTTCGCCCCAGCCACGTCCATCCGGAGACCCTCCTCACCTTCCTAACCTTTTGGGCTCAGCAAAAGCTGGGCCAGAGCCACGCTCTTAGGACCTAAGAGGACAGCAGGCTCTGCCCCCATCCTTCCTCTCCTGAGTCCTGGTCTTCCTATCTGTGGGAAGGGGGCTGGGTGAGATGATCTGCTACCCTGACCCTGAGGGGAAAGACTTTCCACTGGGGCTCCTGCCCTCAGCCAGCACAGGCCCCTAGTGAAAGCACCAAAATGGGGAGGAGCCCCTGGCCCATGGGGTGGGGAAAGCAGAGGAGGTCTCTTGGTCTGAGTCCTCACCAGGCCCCTGCTTAGCCTCTGCTCGTAGTGACCTTCTGTGGTGGGAGCTAGCTGAAGGCCACTTTGTTCATCCTTGAGCTAGCTTCCCCTCCACGAGCACTTGGCCAAGAGGCCAGGGCTCTACCCAGGGCAGACTCTCCCCACACACAGCCCTGTCTTCTGCCTCCTTTTGTTAGGGACTGGGGAATTGGAGCCCTGAGCCGGCAGGCTTCCTCCCTTCTCCACTTGGCCAGCGTTTGCTGGGGCTTCCTAAGAGGGAAAGCAGTGGAGCCTTAGGGAAGAGGTCCCAGTCTGGGGATCAAGACAGAAACTGCACCTCCTACCCCCTGAGGTCAGAGCTGTCTCAGAGAGAAGCCCTAGAATCCAGACATCAGGGGCCCCAGGCACAGCCTCAGAAGCAGGCCTGTGGGACAGGGTGGTGGCCTCATGGCAGGTGCCCACAGGCAGCCATGGTGTTGGTAACTCATCCCCCAGTGGAGTGCAGGGAGGCTCCAATTGCTGGGGGCCACCAGAGGGTGGGGAGGCAGGTAGCTCAGCCAAGGCCAGGGGGCTTGGGGGGGGTCACCCCTGGGGACGTCTGCGTGACATAAACCATTCAAGCAGCCAGTCTGGGACTGAAACGCCCCTTCTGCTCAAGGAGGATATAGGCTCTACCCTGGTGGGCTCCTTCCCCAGGATCCAAGAGTGGGACAAACTGGGAGGGTGGGTTCCTGATGCTGGGGTGGGAGAAAGTCAGGGGCACGTGGGTACCACAGTTTTCCCCACTCCACGGATGAGAACCCTGAGACTCAGGGTGAAGTGGCCAGTCTAAGCCACACAGCAGGTGAGCGGCAGAGCCTCAGCAACTGGGGAGGAGGGAGCCAGAGTCTGGGGCTGGTCACCACCGCGGTCTGGTATCCGGGTGACCCTACTTGGGTGCTGGGCAACAGGCTGGCTGTCGAGGGCAGATGCTGTGTGTATGGCTGCGGGGGACCTGCAGGGCCGGGCCTGCTCCCTGGTTCCTACAGCTGCCCGTCCGCCCAACCCTGCCCCACCGGGCCCGGCGGCACTGCACACACACTGCCCATTTGCCCTGCCTCACTTCCTCTGACTAAGACTAAAGAATCACCCCTTCAGGGGACTGGAGCCTGGCACCCGGCAGCAGGAAATGCCTGGCCCCGCCCTCCCCAGAGCCTGCCCGCCCTGCACACCACCCACCTCAGTCTAGACTCCCAGGAACATGTGGGGGTGGGGCCACTGCCCTGGGTAGAGGCTGCCAGGCTCAGCCTGGGAGTAGAGGTGGATGCTCTCCCTCCCAAACCTGGCCAAGGGCCCCTTCTGTCCCAGCTGCCCATCTTGTTGACCTCCAGCCTCAGAATCCCTTGTCCTCCAGCCCACTCAAGCCCAGGACCCTGGGAGGGGGTTAAGGGCTGAGCCCCTGCTATAAGTCCAGCCGCAAAAGACTGAGACCTGGGCTCTGATCACAGTTTCAACCTCCTTCGATTCCAAGGCAGCCTCTCAACTGTGTCCCTCCAGGGAACGGAGGTTGAGGCTGCCTCAAGATGCCTGAGGACAGAAGTGGGAGCCTGGCCTGATGACACTGGGGGTTCCTAGGATCCCTAAATGATCTGCTGCAGCTGCCATCAGGGTAAGGTGGGGGTCAGGGGGATGGGGCTTCAGGCAACTTCTGGCTCTAGGTGGGGTCGCAGCTCCAACACAGCCCTCAGTCTCCAGGCTCTGCCCCAGGCTCAGGCCCCAGCAGTGGTCAGCACCTGCCCAAGCTGGGCCTGTAATAAGCTACTGAGGCTCAAGGGAGAGGCACAGCTGCCCGAGTGTTCCTCAGCAGGGCTGGGAGGCTGAGGCTCTGGATTCTGGCTCCAGCTCTGGCCCCAAAGGGCAGTGGGTCTGCAGCTAGGTTCCTGCACCCTCTGGACCTCAGTCTCCCCAGCTGCGCACACTGGCTGGACTCACTGAGGGCCGCTCCCAGTTCAGACACCCCGAGTTCTTGTATAACACCTGCTAGGCCAGACATACCATGGTCTATTAGTCAACAGGCCCCCAAATAGTCACCTCATCTGACTCAAGGGTTCTGGGAGGGGACTCCACTCTGTCCTCAGCCTCTGATCTCCCATGAAGGGTCACTCTGAGGAGGACACACAATGCTCTGATAGCACCATCCCTCGGCCCAAGACTCCTGAGAGCCTCCATGTAGGTGTGCACCCCACTGCTGCCCTGGGCTCGGTGAGTGGCTCTAAGCTGTGTGATCCAGGGCCAGCTCTGTCCTCTCTGGGCCTCAGCTGCCGCCTCTACACCGTGAGTCCATTCCCTCCTTGGGGGCTGTGGCCAGGATCAGAGATGTCTCATAAACCACAGCTCTGATAACAGCTGAGCCAGGGGGGTATCACATACAGCCGCGTCCCAGTGGGGTGAGTTCTGTGGCCCAGCAGAGAGTCTGGCTTTGCAGACTGGTTTGTAGTCCCGCCTTCAGAAGTGACCCCTCACTTCTCTGAGTCTCACTCAGTGGCGATAACAGAGATACCTGTCTCACCAGGTGTGGGAGTGACTTGTCTGAGCCACCAGGCCCCGGGGAGAATGCGAGCAGCAGCTGTTTTTGGGTGTGCCGGCAGGGCAGGGGGTTGGGGGGAGCTCCCAGACACCCTCAGAGCCACTGGCCCTGGGCTGGGAGTGGATTCCAAGGACCTCACCCCACTGGGGTAAGGCCCCCGGGATGCACTTTCAGGCGCTGCCCAAGCAGCCACACTGCAGGGTGTGCCCCAGCCGGAGGGGGACCAAGGGGGTGGACGTGCTGCCTTGAAGGTGGGGAACACAGTCTGGTGACCCTGCAGGTGGGTGCGAGGAGCAGAGTGCTGGGCCACTCTGCCCTGGGGCTGGGTCTCAGGGGACAGAGGGCAGAGAGAGGGGAAGGGGGTGTGGGCAAGCCCTCAGGAAGGTGGTCTCAGGCCTCTCTCCTCTGACAGCAGGACTCTGAATGCTGCTATCTGAGCCTGAACTCTGGGTTGGGGGGAGTCCCAGGGCCTCAGCCAGCGGCCAGTGGGCTCAGCCACGCTCCCCCGCCAAGGAGAATTCTGCCTCCTGGGTATCTGGGGCCAGTAGTGACCCCTGCTCAAAGCTGAAGACCTCACACAAGCTCTCCAAACTCCTCTACCAGGTTCCCATTTTACTGTGAGTGTGGAAACTGAGGCCCAGAGGAGTTTAATAACTTGGAGTTTGGGGGAGGGGCCGCCCACACCCCAACCCTTGACTGGGAAGGAATGATGGAATTGGAGTGCTTCATTCTGGGATCAGGCTCAGCCCCAGGGAGGCTTCAGGACAAGGCTACCCCAAGGCCTGACTGCACAGACTCTCCCTTCTGTCCCCAGCCAGCTGTCTCCTACCTGGCCTAGCATTGCCTCTTCTGGGAAGCCGCCCCTCCCGGGAAGCCGCCCCTCCCCAGACTGACTTAAGTACCTTCGCTGTGCCTACTACCCCCTAACCAGTGCTGTGGGGGTTTGTCTACCTATGGGGCCCCCGTGAGACTACAGGAGGGCAGGGCTGGCTTGCCTACCCCTGAGTCCCCGCAGAGGGAAGGGTGAGGCTTGATGTCTGTACAGGTGAGTCCTTCTATCTCAGGGGGATTCCAGGGGGCTTTGTCCCAGGCCACAAGTATAACGGCTTCCAAAGTAGGGCTGGGTCACAAGTATAACTGCCTCACAATCGCCAAGGAAGTGGACTTGGAGATGCTTTCTGAAGGCCTTTTATCTGCTTATGTTAAAAGGCCTAAAAATATGCATAACCTTCAACCTGGCAGTCCTGTTCCTGGGAATTTGCCCTAAGGAAATCACCACTTGAAGGAAAGGAGAAGCAGTTAATCTCTAATTTGCTCTGTGGTCTTAGGAGAGTTGCTTTCTGGACCTCAGTTTCCCCAACTGTACAACGAAGGGCTGCAAACATACAGCCATCACACCTCATCTGTCCCATGTTCCACCCATGGCAGACATGGCCAGCTGATCACAGAATTCTTCAGTGGTCTAAATCCTGTGTCTTCAGGCTTCCCTGGTGGCGCAGTGGTTAAGAATCCACCTGCCAATGCAGGCGACACGGGTTTGAGCCGTGGTCCGGGAAGATCCCACATGCTGCAGAGCAACTAAGCCCGTGCGCCACAACTACTGAGCCCACGTGCCACAACTACTGAAGCCTGCACGCCTAGAGCCCGTGCTCCGCAACAAGAGAAGCCACTGCAATGAGAAGCCCACACACCACAACGAAGAGCAGCTCCTACTTACCGCAATTAGAAGAAATCCCGCGTACAGCAACGAAGACCCAAAGCAGCCAAAAATTAAATCAATCAATCAATCCTGTGTCTTCTAACGGGCTCCACATGACCTCCACCAATGGAGCAGAATCCCCCTCTTATTTACAGGATAGTCCCTCCAGTGCCCTGTAGCTGGGGTGACCTGTGAGGTCTAGAAGCATCTGGGGGACTCAGTAGACCAGGCCTTCTCTGGGGTTAGCTCTGCAAGCTATAGGAAGAAAAACTGCCCTTCCGGAAGCTGCCTCTCTCATGCTCAAAACTTAATTCTGCAACACCCCCTTGAGGGGGTCTATCCACTGAAGTCCCTAGCTCGTCATGACATCCTAACCAAAAATGTAGGCAACTACAAACACCCCTAAGAACTCCCCATTAGGATGCATATTAGCTAACTGTGGTGAATTTAGACAGGATGGTTTAAGAAAAAATAAATTAATTTTCTTTTGCAATACTCCATGGCCCTAATACAAACTGAGGGACCAAAAGATCTGGCCAGAAAATGGGTCATTGAATTACCATACCATCTTAGGACTTCCCTGGTGGTCCAGCCGGGAAGACTCCGCATTCCCAATGCAGGGGGCCCGGGTTCAATCCCTGGTCAGGGAACCAGATCCCGTATGCCACAACTAAAAGCACACATGCTGCAACTAAAGATTCCTCATGCTGCAACTAAAGATCCCGCATGACACAACTAAAAGATCCTGAGCGCCGCAACTAAGACCCAGCACAGCCAAATAAATAAATATTTAAAAAACAAAACAAGGGCTTCCCTGGTGGCGCAGTGGCTGAGAGCCCGCCTGCCAATGCAGGGGACACGGGTTCGTGCCCCGGTCCGGGAGGATCCCACGTGCCGCGGAGCAGCTGAGCCCATGAGCCATGGCTGCTGAGCCTGCGCGTCCGGAGCCTGTGCTCCGCCGCGGGAGAGGCCACGGCAGTGAGAGGCCCGTGTACTGCAAAATACAAAACAAAACAAAACAATACCACCTTGCAGCTGGATGTATTTTGTAAAAGAAATGGTAAATGGGGGTAAGTCCCACACATCCAAATGGTCACGACCCTATTCCAAGATCCAGATCTAAAAAACTCCTGCTGGGTGTGCCTGGCTCACACCCCTTCAAAGTGCCTTTTTCCCCCACAGGATTTCGATGTTTTAAATGATTCCCTTATGAGTTTACCTTCTCGAGGTCCACAACCGGGAACTCCTACCCGCCCCACCCCCCAGTTCTGAGAGAGGACAGTTTCCAGACCATCTGCCCCAAGTGCCCCCCTGGGCTGCTGGAAATCCCACCACTTTATCCCTCTAGCTTTGTCCTGTCCTCCATTACTGGAGGTGAGTCCTGCCAGTACTACATGAAGCAGGGCTACCTACCAGCCTCCAAATACCAAACTCTGCCCCTTAAGGAAAGTGCCAGCTGGTGGTGGAGGAACAGAGTCCACGTCCCTTTTCCTATGGCTGACCTAGCTACTTGCAAAGAGAAATTTGGACGTTTTTCCAAAGGACCCCAGTTGGTTCGTAGAGGAATTCACCAAGCTGACAATGTTCTATGAACTTACTTGGGGGGACACACAGGTCCTCCTTTCTACCTGCTGCACCTTTGGAAAGCCGGATGCTTGGTGCAGCCTGGGTACATGCCAACAAACTGGCAGCCCAAAATCAAGGATATATAATCTACCTTACGGAGGGGATGCAATCCCTGACCAAGATTCCCACTGAGACTACCAACAGGGAGGTAGAGGGCTTGAACACAGGAACCACATGATAACTTGCTTCACAGAAGGGATGAAAAGGTGTGTTGTCAAGACTGTTAGTTATGGGCTTCCCTGGTGGTGCAGTGGTTGAGAGTCCGCCTGCTGATGCAGGGGACACGGGTTCGTGCCCCGGTCTGGGAGGATCCCACATGCTGCGGAGCGGCTAGGCCCATGAGCCATGGCCGCTGAGCCTGCGCGTCCGGAGCCTGTGCTCCACAACGGGAGAGGCCACAATAGTGAGAGGCCCGCGTACCGCAAAAAAAAAAAAAAAAAAAAAAAAAAAAGACAGTTATGACAAAGAACAACACAGGAAGTAACGCAGGGAAAAGATGAAAATCTGGCCCTCTTCCAGGGCAGTTTGGTGGAGACCTTTAGAAAGTATACCAATATTAATCCCGACTCTCCTGAAGGGCAAGTCCTAGTAAATACCCATTTAATCACTCAATCTGCTCCAGACATTAGAAGAAAATTACAGAAGGCAGCTATGGGACCCCAAAAATTCTCAACAAAATATTAGCAAACTGAATCCAACAGCACATAAAAAAGATCATACACCACGACCAAGTGGGTTCATCCCAAGTTCACAAGGATGCTTCAACGTACGCAAATCAATGTAATACACCACATAAACAAACAAACAAAGACAAAAACCACACGATCATCTCAATAGATGCAGACACAGCATTTGACAAAACTCAACATCCATTCATGATAAAAACTCTTACCATACTGCGTATAAAGGGAACAGATCTCAATATAATAAAAGCTATTTATGACAAACCCACAGCCGATACAATACTAAATGGTGCAAAGCTGACAGCCTTCCTGCTAAAATCTGGAACAAAACAAGGATTCCCACTCTCACCACTTCTATTCAACATAGTATTGGAAGTACTAGCCACAGCAATCAGACAAAAAAAGAAATAAATGTACCCAATCAGGAAAGGAAGAGATAAAATTGGCATTACATGCAGATGATATACTATATATAGAAAACTCTAGAGACTCCACACAAAAACTACTAGAACTTATAAACGAATTCAACAAGGTAGCAGGATACAAGATTAACATTCAGAATCAGTTGCATTTCTTTACACCAACAATGAAACACTAGAAAGGGAATGTAGCGCTCGCTTCGGCAGCATGTATACTAAAATTGGAATGATACAGAGAAGATTAGCATGGCCCCTACGCAAGGATGACATGTAAATTTGTGAAGCGTTCCATATTTTTAAGAGAAATTAAGGAAACACTCCCATTTACCACGGCAACAAAAAGAATAAAATACTTAGAAAATGCACAATTTGTATGGAAACACAAGAGACCCCAAATAGCCAAAGCAATCTTGACAAAGGAAAACAGAGCTGGAGGAATCAGGCTCCCAGACTTCAGACTATACTACAAAGCTACAGTAACCAAGACAGTATGCTACTGGCACAAAAACAGAAATATAGATCAATGGAACAGGATAGAAAGCCCAGAGATAAACCCATGCACATATGGTCACCTTATCTTTTTTTTTTTTCTTTTTGGCAGTACGCGGGCCTCTAACTGTTGTGGCCTCTCCCGTTGTGAAGCACAGGCTCCGGACGCGCAGGCTCAGCGGCCATGGCTCACGGGCCCAGCCGCTCTGTGGCATGTGGGATCTTCCCGGACCAGGGCACAAACCCATATCCCCTTCATCGACAGGCGGACTCTCAAGCGCTGCACCACCAGGGAAGCCCTGGTCACCTTATCTTTGATAAAGGAGGTAAGAGAGAAAAGACAGCCTCTTCAATAAGTGGTGCTGGGAAAACTGGATAGCTACATGTAAAAGAATGAAATTAGAACACTTCTTAACACCATTCACAAAAATAAACTTAAAATGGATTAAAGACCTAAATTAAAGCCAAACACTATAAAACTCTTAGAGGAAAACATAGGCAGAACACTCTATGACATAAATCACAGCAAGATCCTTTTTGACCCAACTCCTAGAGAAATGGAAATAAAAACAAAAATAAACAAATGG
>NC_041231.1:41209283-41216014 GCF_002837175.3 Physeter macrocephalus | reverse complement strand
TCAACAGATGAATGGATAAAGAAGATGTGGCACATACATACAATGGAATATTACTCAGCCATAAAAAGAAATGAAACTGAGTTATTTGTAGTGGGTGGATGGACCTAGAGTCTGTCATACAGAGTGAAGTAAGTCAGAAAGAGAAAAACAAACACTGTATGCTAATACATATATATTGAATCTAAAAAAAAATGGTTCTGAAGAGCCTAGGGGCAGGACAGGAATAAAGATGCAGATGTAGAGAATGGACTTGAGGAGACGGGGAGAGGGAAGGGTAAGCTGGGATGAAGTGAGAGAGTAACAGTGACATATATACACTACCAAATGTAAAATAGACAGTAGTGGGAAGCAGCTGCATAGCACAGGGAGATCAGCTCGGTGCTTTGCAACCACCTAGAGGGGTGGGATAAGGAGGGCGGGAGGGAGACACAAAAGGGAGGGGATATGGGGATATACGTATGCATGTAGCTGATTCACTTTGTTATAAAGCAGAAACTAAGACACCATTGTAAAGCAATTATACTACAATAAAGATGTTAAAAAAAAGGGAATTACAAAAACAATACCTTTTAAAACTGTGCCACCCAAAATAAAATACCTAGGAATAAACCTGACCAAGGAAGTGAAAGACTTATACACCGAGAACTATAAAACATTAATAAAGGAAATTAAAGAGGATTCAAAGAAATGGAAAGATATCCCATGCTCTTGGAATGGAAGATTTAATATTGTTAAATGGCCATACTACCCAAAGCAATCTACAGACTGAATTTTATCCCTATCAAATTACCCATGACATTTTTCACAAAACTAGAACAAATAATCCAAAAATCTATATAGAGCCATAAAAGACCCAGAATTGCCACAGCAATCCTGAAGAAAAAAAAAAAAAAAAAAAAAAGGAGGCATAATTCTCCCAGACTTCAGATAATAGTATAAAGGTACAGTAATCAAAACAACGTGGTATTGGCACAAAAACAGACATATGGATCAATGGAACAGAACAGAGAGCCCAGAGATAAACCCATGCACCTACAGTCAATTACTCTTCAACAAAGGAGGCAAGAATATACAATGGGAAAAAGACAGTCTCTTCAGCAAGTGGTGCTGGGAAAGTTGGACAGCTGCATGTAAATCAATGAAGTTAGAACACACCCTCATACCATACACAAAAATAAATTCAAAATGGCTTAAAGACTTAAACATAAGACATGACACCATAAAACTCCTAGAAGAGAACATAGGCAAAACATTCTCTGACAAAAATCGTACCAATGTTTTCCTAAGTCAGTCTCCCAAGGCAATAGAAATAAAAACAAAAATAAAAAAATGGGACCTAGTCAAACTTACAAGCTTTTGCACAGTGAAGGAAACCACCAAAACAAAACAAACAGCAAAAAAAAAAAAAAAAGAAAAAAAGAAAAAACAACCTATGGAATCGGAGAAAATATTTGCAAACGATGTGAACAACAAGGGCTTAATTTCCAAAATACAACAGCAGCTCATACAACTCAACAACAACAACAACAAAAACAAACAACACAATCAAAAAATAGGCAGAAGACCTAAATACACATTTCTCCAAAGACGAAATACAGGTGGCCAACAGGCACATGAAAAGATGCTCAACATCACTAGTTAAGAGAAATGCAAATCAAAACTACGAGGTACCACCTCACACCAGTCAGAATGGCAATCATTAAAAAGTCTACAGGGGGGACGTCCCTGGTGGGGCAGTGGTTAAGAATTGGCCTGCCAATGCAGGGGACACAAGTTCGAGCCCTGGTCCCGGAAGATCCCACATGCTGCGGAGCAACTAAGTCCGTGCGCCACAACTACTGAGCCTGCGCTCTAGAGCCCATGAGCCACCACTACTGAGCCCACGCACCACGACGACTGAGGTCCGCGCGCCTGGAGCCCGTACTCCGCAACAGGAGAGGCCACCACAATGAGAAGCGCGCACACCACAATGAAGAGTAGAGAAAGCCCGCGCATAGCAACGAAGACCCAACACACCAAAAATAAATAAATGATTAATTAATTAAAAAAAAAAGTCTACAGGGGACTTCCCTGATGGTCCAGTGGTTAAGAATCTGCCTTCCAGTGCAGGGGATGTGGGTTCGATTCCTGGTCGGGGAACTAAAATCCCACATGCCACGGGGCAACTAAGCCTGAGTACCATAACTACTGAGCCCGTGCACCACAACTAGAGAGTAGCCTGCGCACCGCAACTAGAAAAGCCCGTGTGCTGCAATGAAGAGCCCACATGCCACAATGAAAGATCCCACATTCCACAACGAAGATCCCATGTGCTGCAGCTAAGACTTGAAGCAACCAAAATAAATAAATTTTTAAAAAAATGGATAACACGGGTACCTCTGATTAAAAAAAGAGAAAGTCTACAAAGGGGATTTCCCTGGTGGTCCAGTGGATAGGACTCCATGCTCCCAGTGTGGGGGGCCTGGGTTTGATCCCTGGTCGGGGAACTAGATCCCACATGTCACAACTGGGAGTCTGCCTGCTGCAGCTAAAGATCCTGCATACCACAACTGAGACCTGACATAGCTAAATAAATAAATAAATAAATAATTTTTTAAAGTCTACAAATAACAAATGCTGGATAAGGTGTGGAGAAAAGGGAACCCTCTTACACTGTTGTTGGGAATGTAAGTTGGTGCAGCCACTGTGGAAAACAGTATGGAAGTTCCTCAGAAAACTAAAAATAGGGATTTCCCTGGTGGTCCAGTGATTAGGACTCCCCCTTTCCATTGCAGAGGGCAAAAACACCCGTAAAAATAGAATTACTGTATGATCCAGCAATCCCACTTCTGGGCATATATCCAGATAAAACTATAATTCAAAAAGATACATACATGCCTGTGCTTATAGCAGCACTATTCGCAATAGCCAAGACATGGAAACAACCTAAATGGCCATCAGCAGATGAATGGATAAAGAAGATGTGGTACATATACAATGGAATACTACTCAGGCATAAAAAAGAATGAAATAATGCCATTTGCAGCAACATGGATGCAACTAGAGATTATCATACTAAGTGATACAGGTCAGAAAGAGAAAGACAAATACCATATGATAACACTTATATCTGGAATCTAAAATATGACAAAAGATTGGATCAAGATGGCGGAGAAGGGCTTCCCTGGTGGCGCAGTGTTTGAGAGTCCGCCTGCCGATGCAGGGGACACGGGTTCGTGCCCTGGTCCGGGAAAATCCCACATGCCGCGGAGCGGCTAGACCCGTGAGCTTTGGCCGCTGAGCCTGCGTGTCCGGAACCTGTGCTCCACAATGGGAGAGGCCACAACAGTGAGAGGCCCACGTACCACAAAAAAATAAAAAATAAAAAATAAAAAATAAAAGATGGCGGAGGAGTAAGATGTGGAGCTCACCTTCTCCCACAAATACATCAAAAATACATCTACATGTGGAACGATTCTCACAGAACATGTACTGAACACTGGCAGAAGACCTAAGGGCAAGAAAATCTCTATGTAACTGGGTAAGGCAAAAGAAAAAAAAAGAGAGAAAGAAAGGAATTGGGACATGTCCTGCATCCCTGGGAGGGAGCTGTGAAAGAAGAAAGGTCTCCACACACTGGGAAGTCTACTCCCCAGCCTCAGACACTTGCATTGGGGTGGTCAGGGGCTGAGTGCTGAGGCTCAGACTTCGAAGGTCAGACCCTGGGGACAGGGATGGGGTTGGCTGTGCAGAGACAGCCTGAGGGGACTAGGGTGTGGTCACCACAACTGAGGGAGTATGGGAAGAAGCCTGGGCCCACCAGAGAGGGAAGGTGCTATTGTTGGGGGGTGCACGAGAAGAGGGGTGGGACTGCCATAGGAGCTTCTTTCTCCGTGCGTGCTCTCAGGCAGCAGAACACCACCTACACACGCTCCAGGGGTGGTGTAAGCGTCCACTGCCATCTCTAACTCCAGAGGCAGGTGCAGACTGCTCCTGCTGCCGAGGGTCCAGGAACCGGGCACCAACTGCTGCCCCTGCCTTCCAGGAGCGTGTTCAGGCCACGCACCTGCACACCCACTACTTCCTCAGAAAACTAAAAATAGGGATTTCCCTGGTGGTCCAGTGATTAGGACTCCCCCTTTCCATTGCAGAGGGCAAAAACACCCGTAAAAATAGAATTACTGTATGATCCAGCAATCCCACTTCTGGGCATATATCCAGATAAAACTATAATTCAAAAAGATACATACATGCCTGTGCTTATAGCAGCACTATTCGCAATAGCCAAGACATGGAAACAACCTAAATGGCCATCAGCAGATGAATGGATAAAGAAGATGTGGTACATATACAATGGAATACTACTCAGGCATAAAAAAGAATGAAATAATGCCATTTGCAGCAACATGGATGCAACTAGAGATTATCATACTAAGTGATACAGGTCAGAAAGAGAAAGACAAATACCATATGATAACACTTATATCTGGAATCTAAAATATGACAAAAGATTGGATCAAGATGGCGGAGAAGGGCTTCCCTGGTGGCGCAGTGTTTGAGAGTCCGCCTGCCGATGCAGGGGACACGGGTTCGTGCCCTGGTCCGGGAAAATCCCACATGCCGCGGAGCGGCTAGACCCGTGAGCTTTGGCCGCTGAGCCTGCGTGTCCGGAACCTGTGCTCCACAATGGGAGAGGCCACAACAGTGAGAGGCCCACGTACCACAAAAAAATAAAAAATAAAAAATAAAAAATAAAAGATGGCGGAGGAGTAAGATGTGGAGCTCACCTTCTCCCACAAATACATCAAAAATACATCTACATGTGGAACGATTCTCACAGAACATGTACTGAACACTGGCAGAAGACCTAAGGGCAAGAAAATCTCTATGTAACTGGGTAAGGCAAAAGAAAAAAAAAGAGAGAAAGAAAGGAATTGGGACATGTCCTGCATCCCTGGGAGGGAGCTGTGAAAGAAGAAAGGTCTCCACACACTGGGAAGTCTACTCCCCAGCCTCAGACACTTGCATTGGGGTGGTCAGGGGCTGAGTGCTGAGGCTCAGACTTCGAAGGTCAGACCCTGGGGACAGGGATGGGGTTGGCTGTGCAGAGACAGCCTGAGGGGACTAGGGTGTGGTCACCACAACTGAGGGAGTATGGGAAGAAGCCTGGGCCCACCAGAGAGGGAAGGTGCTATTGTTGGGGGGTGCACGAGAAGAGGGGTGGGACTGCCATAGGAGCTTCTTTCTCCGTGCGTGCTCTCAGGCAGCAGAACACCACCTACACACGCTCCAGGGGTGGTGTAAGCGTCCACTGCCATCTCTAACTCCAGAGGCAGGTGCAGACTGCTCCTGCTGCCGAGGGTCCAGGAACCGGGCACCAACTGCTGCCCCTGCCTTCCAGGAGCGTGTTCAGGCCACGCACCTGCACACCCACTACCAAGGGGATAACGGCCAGCACATACTGAGGAAAGAGACGGCAGGCATCCAAACCAACAACAGCCCTCGGGCCAAAAAGATACTAAACCCACACATTCTACACAGGGATGCTCCTGCATAAAATAGCCCTCCAAGGGCTTCCCTGGTGGTGCAGTGGTTGGGAGTCCGCCTGCTGATGTGGGGGGCGTGGGTTCGTGCCCAGGTCCAGGAGGATCCCTCGTGCCGCGGAGCGGCTGGGCCCATGGGCCGTGGCCTCTGGGCCTGCATGTCTGGAGCCTGTGTTCTGCAGCGGGAGAGACCACAACAGTGAGAGGCCCACGTACTGAAAAAAAAAAAAAAAATAGCCCTCCAAGACTACAGTAGATAATTGTTTCTCCTAAACTCACAGAGTAAGAGAAATATAAGCAAAATGAAGAAGCAAAGGAACCACCCCCAGTTAAAAGACCAAGAGAATTCCCCTGAAGGAACAAACAATGAAACAGACCTCTTCAGTCTAATAGATACCAAGTTCAAAAAGGAGGTAATGAAAATACTGAAGGAATTAAGAAAGGCTATCGATAGAAATGCAGATTACTGTAAAAAGGGACTAGAAACTATAAGGAGGAACCAAGAAAAATTAGAAAATTCATTTGCCTTTAACTCAGAGAAAGCTGAGTTAAAGGCAATGAATAGCAGAATGAATAATGCAGAAGAAAGAATAAATGACCTGGAAGATAGAAGAATGGAAATTACCTAATTAAAACAGCAGACAGGGGCTTCCCTGGTGGCGCAGTGGTTGAGAGTCCACCTGCCGATGCATGGGGCACGGGTTCATGCCCCGGTCCGGGAGGATCCCACATGCCACGGAGCAGCTGGGCCCGTGGGCCATGGCCACCGAGCCTGTGCGTCCAGAGCCTGTGCTTCGCAACGGGAGAGGCCACAGAGGTGAGAGGCCCACGTACCACAAAAAAACAAAACAAAACAAAAAACAGCAGACAGAAAGCCAAATGAAAAAGATGAAATCAATATGAGACCTATGGGATAATATAAAGCATGCCAATCTAATGCATGATAGGGATTCCAGAAGAAGAGAGAGAAAAGGGGGTTGAAAATGTATTTGAAGAAGTTATGGCTGAAAACTTCCCAAACCTAAAGAAGGACACAGATATCTAGATACAGGAAGAACAGAGGGTCCCAAACAAGATGAACCCAAACAGACCTACACCAAGACATATGATAATAAAAATGGCAAAAGTTAAAGAGAGGATTCTAAAGGCAGCAAGAGAAAAACAAAGAGTTAATTACAAGGGAACCCCCATAAGGCTATCAGCTGATTT
>NC_041231.1:41205552-41209250 GCF_002837175.3 Physeter macrocephalus | reverse complement strand
ACAAATCAAAAACATACAATAGATTCACAAAAACCAAAAAGAAGAGAACACAAGCATAGAATAAAAGGAAATCATCAAACCACAAAAAGCAGAAGAAAAAGAAAGGAACAACCCAGAAACAGAATCAAATGGAAAACAAGGTTTAAAATGGCAATAAATACATAGGTATCAATAATTACCTTAAAGGTCAGTGGACTGAATGCTCCCATCAAAAGACACAGAGTGCCAGAGTGGATAAAAAAACAAGAGCCTACAATATGCTGCCTACAAGAGACCCAGCTTAGGGCAAAGGACACACATAGACTGAAAGTGAGGGGATGGAAAAAGATATTTCATGCAAACGGAAATGACAAGAAAGCGGGAGTTGCAATACTCATATCAGACAAAAAGATACAGGAAGAACAGAGGGTCCCAAACAAGATGAACCCAAACAGACCTACACCAAGACATATGATAATAAAAATGGCAAAAGTTAAAGAGAGGATTCTAAAGGCAGCAAGAGAAAAACAAAGAGTTAATTACAAGGGAACCCCCATAAGGCTATCAGCTGATTTCTCTACACAAACACTGCAGGACAGAAGGGAGTGGCAAAATATATTCAAAGTCTTGAAAGGGAAAAATCTGGAACCTGGAATCTTCTACCCAGCAAGATTATCATTTAGAATAGGAGGAGAAATAAAGAATTTCTCAGAAAAGCAAAAAGTAAAAGAATACAGCAATACTAAACCTTTCCTAAAAGAAATATTGAAAGGTCTTCTCTAAATAGAAAAGAAGCAGGAAGATATAGGAAGAAGGAAATCAAAATCGGAAAATAAATCACTTAAGTTAGCCAGTACGTAGATCAAAAAGAAAAAAAAAACCTATTTGTGAAAGTGATGATAAACACAAGGAAGAGCAAAAGGATAAACATTAAGATGCAAAAAAGGACATCTAAATCATAAAATTTGGGGAAGGAGAGTAAGAAAATGCAGATTTTTTAAAATGTGTTTGAGCCTATATGACTATTGGTCTAAAGCAAGCAGATATAGGAAGGGACTAACATACCTGAAAAACAGGGAAACCACAAATCAAAAACATACAATAGATTCACAAAAACCAAAAAGAAGAGAACACAAGCATAGAATAAAAGGAAATCATCAAACCACAAAAAGCAGAAGAAAAAGAAAGGAACAACCCAGAAACAGAATCAAATGGAAAACAAGGTTTAAAATGGCAATAAATACATAGGTATCAATAATTACCTTAAAGGTCAGTGGACTGAATGCTCCCATCAAAAGACACAGAGTGCCAGAGTGGATAAAAAAACAAGAGCCTACAATATGCTGCCTACAAGAGACCCAGCTTAGGGCAAAGGACACACATAGACTGAAAGTGAGGGGATGGAAAAAGATATTTCATGCAAACGGAAATGACAAGAAAGCGGGAGTTGCAATACTCATATCAGACAAAACAGACTTTAAAGCAAAGGCTACAAAGAATGATAAAGAAGGACACTATATAATGAAAAAAGGATTAATACAAGAAGAGGATTTTACTCTCGTCAACATATATGCACCTAATATAGGAGCACCCGAACACATAAAACAAACACTAACAGACATAAAAGGAGAAATCAATGGGAATACAATAATAGTAGGAGACTTTAACATCCCACTCACATTAATGGGCAGATCTTCTAGACAGAAAATCAAAAGGCAACAGAGATCCTAAATAATACAATAGAACATTTAGAATTAATTGATATTTTCAGGACATTACATCCAAAAAAAAACCAAAAACAAAAACAGAATACACATTCTTTTCAAGCGCACATGGAACGTTCTCTAGGATTGACAACATACTAGGGCATAAAATTAACCTCAACAAATTTAAAAGTATAGAAATTATTTCAAGTACTTTCCCTTATCACAAAGGCATGAAACTAGAAATCAACCACAGGAAAAGAAATGAGAAAAAAATGATTACATGTAGACTAAACAACATGCTACTACAATCCAATGGGTCAACGAGGAAATCAAAAAGGAAATTTAAAAATACCTTGAGGGAAGAGATATGGGAACATATGTATATGTATAACTGATTCACTTTGTTGTAAAGCAGAAACTAACACACCATTATAAAGCAATTATACTCCAATAAAGATGTTAAAAAAATAAAATAAAAAAATAAAAATAAAATAAAAATAACTTGAGACAAATGACAATGAAAACACAACCATACAGCAACTTCCCTGGTGGTCCAGTGGTTAAGACTTCACCTTCCAATGCAAGGGGTGCAGGTTTGATCCCTGGTTGAGGAGCTAAGACCCCACATGCCTCATGGCCAAAACACCAAAACATAAAAAAAAGAAGAAGCGATACTGTAACAAATTCAATAAAGACTTTAAATATGGTCCACATTAAAAAAAAAATCTTAAAAAACCCCCACAACCATACAAAATCTATGCAATGCAGCAAAAGCAGTTCTTAGAGGGAAGTTCATAGTGATACAGGCCTTCCTCAAAACAACCCCCCAAAACAAGAAAAATGTCAAATAAACAACCTATCACCTAAAAGAATTAGAAAAAGAAGAACAGACAAAACCTAAAGTCAGCAGAAGGAAGGAAATAATAAAGATCAGGGAGGAAATAAATAAAACAGAGATTAAAAAACAGTAGAAAAAAATCAGTAAAACCAAGAGCTCGTTCTTCGAAAGGGTAAACAAAATTGATAAACCTCTGGCCAGGCTCATGAATAAGAAAAGAGAGAGAACCCAAATAAACAAAATAAGAAACAAAAAAGGAGAAACCTCAACCGATACCACAGAAATACAAAAAACCAAAAGAGAGGCGCTTCCCTGGTGGTGCAATGGTTAAGAACCTGTCTGCCAATGCAGGGGACATGGGTTTTGCCTCAGTCTGGAAAGATCCCACATGCCACAGAGCAACTAAGCCCATGCACCACAACTGAGGAGCTAAGACCCCACATGCCTCATGGCCAAAACACCAAAACATAAAAAAAAGAAGAAGCGATACTGTAACAAATTCAATAAAGACTTTAAATATGGTCCACATTAAAAAAAAAATCTTAAAAAACCCCCACAACCATACAAAATCTATGCAATGCAGCAAAAGCAGTTCTTAGAGGGAAGTTCATAGTGATACAGGCCTTCCTCAAAACAACCCCCCAAAACAAGAAAAATGTCAAATAAACAACCTATCACCTAAAAGAATTAGAAAAAGAAGAACAGACAAAACCTAAAGTCAGCAGAAGGAAGGAAATAATAAAGATCAGGGAGGGCCTGTGCACCACAACAAAGAGCAGCCCCCGCTCACCACAACTAGAAGAAAGCCCATGCACAGCAACGCAGCCAAAAATGAAATAAAATATTAAAAAGAACTAACCTCACTTTGATAAAGACAAGCAAAAAAACTTACCTTAAAAAAATCCATAAGAGAATACTATGAACAATTTTATATGCCAACAAATTTGACAACCTAGAAGAAATTGATAACTTTCTAGAAACATACAGCCAACCAAAACTGATTCAAGAATAGATAATTTGAACAGACCTATCACTAGTAGTGAAATAGAATCTGTAGTTAAAAAAAAAAACTCCCTACAAACAAAAGTCCAGGACGAGATGGCTTCATAGGTGAATTCTACCAAACATACAAAGAAGAACTTGTACTGATTCTTCTCAAACTCTTCCAAAAGACT
>NC_041231.1:41193417-41205052 GCF_002837175.3 Physeter macrocephalus | reverse complement strand
TTTCAAGGGGAGCATTTCTACAAGGCAGTCAGAACTGGAAGAACACAGGGAGTCCAGCTCCCCAGGTCCCCCTCTGGCAGGCAGGGAAAGAGCGCTAATGTCAATAATGTCTGGCAGAGTCACTTTACAACTTAGGAATCCATGTAAGCCTCCTCAGATAGGATCCTTAATAGCGCACTATATTATTCCCAGATGGGGACATCTGGACTAAGGGCATTGGCCAAGGATGCCAGGAAGAGCAGACAGCCTGTGTTTGGATCCAGGTCTCTAATGCATGAATGTCAGATTATCTACTCAACAACCCCCAAAGCCCATGCAGAGTGCCTTATGGGAAGCCTCATATCGGCTAAACAGCCATCTTGAAGCAGCCCTTGGAGAGAGACCAGTTCAGGTCCTACCCTGCTCCCCTCCATGCTGGAGGAGAGGCACAGGCCCAGGGGCTAAAGTTGGGGGAGAACTAAGGGCCAAGGAGCCCCAGAGTTGGCCGAGTAGTGAACGCCCTGATTAGTGCTGCTGCCTCTAGCCCAGTCTCCTGATTGCTCCTCTCTGGCTCCAGCCCTGCCCTAGGCTGATGCCTCAACAACACCGTTTTGTTGTTCCCCATCACCTTCCTATTAAATGTTTGTGTGCAAAAGAACCCTTGTGAATCGTGAATTGCTGTATAGCTTGACATTACAGTACACCTTTTGCTTTTTCTTGTTCCCTTCTAAAAAAACCACTCTTAGCCTTAGCTCCATCTTACAAGTTTGCCTAGAGTCGGCATTGTGTTTTCTCTGTGGCCTCCCCAGTTCGCAGCTTGCGGTGAGCCCCAGTGAGAGAACTGCTGCCCAGGGAACAGAAAGGAGGTCTCCACCACCATCTGTGGGCTCTGGGCTTGAGGTATCAGAAGGGATGCCTTGTTTTTTTAAGGCAAATTATAGTGATTTTAGTATAAAGTTTATAGTAAATTTATAAAAAGCTAGATTTACCGACTGGAGACAAGTCAGTTGGGGCTCCAGAGGTTGCTGTTTGATGAGTAGCTTAGTTCTTCATGTTTCTTATAAGACTGTTTTTATCATCCAGCACTTGCCAAGGCTCAAATGCTCAGTGTTTGTTGAATTATTTGTTGAATTTCATGACCTCAGCCTTTCCTAACTCTTCCCTGATCTACTCCTACTTTAGTCTACAATTGAGATTAATTCTCACCAGGCAACTCACAGCCCTACACTGCAGCCAGAAAGGACAAGGGCCAGTAGGCCACAAAACTGATGGTTAAACTTGTTTATTTAGCACAATGGGGAGGCTCTCAGACCTCCTTTCCTGCCCATTAATTCATTTTAGACTCTACTTCCTGCATGTTCTCTAGGGAAGAGATAGGAAAAACTACAAAACTACTCATTTTTTACCTAGTCATATTCCATAGCCCAGCAGTTCTGGGCCTACATCTGTCCGCAGCTGGGTCCTGAGAAAATGTGGCTGGCCCCAGAAGCTCTGGGAAGCCTCTCCAGGACTCTAATTAGGCAGCTGGCAAGAACAAGAGTGTGCCCTACCAGCCTGCAGTTTTACTTCCTCTTTCCTCAGCAGTCCCCACGCCCACCACTCACCTTCCTTCCCCCTGCCCAGCAAAGCGTAGGCAGTATCCTGTGCCTGCCAACGAATCACCCACATCAACTACTGAGCCTGCTTGCCCCAAGTCTGCTTTGCTTTGCTTCTGACCCGGCCCACTGCCTGGTCTTGCTCCTCACACCACTAGGCTGAAGCCCAGGGAGTGGGCAACAGTGAGTCTCTCAACTGCGAACAAGCCAAACTGACAGGAGTGACCACTGCAGGGGCAGCCACTGACTTACGTGTTCATGTCTCTCAGCAGAGCCAAACACTGCAGTAGCCCTCCCACCAGGCCGTGAGGGGGGACTCTCCCTGCTTGAGCAGTCGTGTTGAGAGCCTATGCATGGCCTGCCACTCACAAGCCGGGACGCTCCCTCTGCTGCCCTCCAGAGTCCTTAGCCAACCTCTAATGACCATGCGCACAGTGGCAGGCCCAAGGTGTTGCAGCTGAGGATGCTGAGCTACTAGTGAGTTACCAACTCACCAGCCAGGCAATGGTTAAAAGCAAGTGGCCAGGCCTTCTGCCAGAACTGGTACAGGAGCCTCAAAGACACCCCACTACCCTTGCCCCCTACAAACCAGGGCCTAGGAGGATGAACCTTATTCCAGCTAGAGGCTGCCAATATGATCAAGGGTTGAGGTAACAGTGGGGGATGAAAGGCAGCCTGAGGTACATGCCAGATGCAGTCTTTGAGGATCTCAAGGTTGGCTCAGGCTGGCCTTTTCATGGTCACTCATTTCTGGCCCTATGGCTGCTTATTAGAACCTGGAGTTGAGGAGACCCAGGCTGCTATGCATTGAGAGCTGGATCTAGGGGTTCCTCCCACCAGCCCACAGGCCTTAGTCACCAAGGGCAGTCCCAGGGAGCCAACAACCCATCCACACAGCATTACAGTGAGTCCCAGTGTGAGCCAGGAGGACTAACAGGAGAAAACCCACCCCCTCCCTCCAACTCTAGGAACCAGGCAAACAATGCTATGAAAACTCAATGGAAGAGGCTGCAGCCATAAAATTCTGTTTAAGACAGATAACATGGAAAAAACGTTTATATGTTAAGTACAAAAAGGACATAAAATTGTATATACAGTAGAATAACAACTATGTAAACACACCAAAAATCTATGCACAGAAATGTCTAGAGGAACACTAAACATCAAAAGATTAGCAGTGGTAACATTTGGGTGGCAAACTGATTCTTTTTAAAATTCCCAGATTTTTCTTAATAAGCATTATGATTGCAACGGTTTTCTTAAAAAAAAAAAAAAAAAAAAACCCCACTGGCTGGTGGTTGAGCAGTGCAATGTCACTGTCACATATAAATCAGAGGCTTTGGCCCTGACTCTTGAGAGTGTGGTGCGCCCCCCACCCCCTGGAGAGCTTAAGCACCTCTGGCTCCTGAGGGTGTCCTTGCAGCCCTGGTGCTCCTCAGCCTCTCTGACCCACAGACTCTTTTCTCCCTTAATTCTGCCTTTTCCCACTACCACATCATCTTCGGTCACTTCCAGCTGTATCTTTCCCTCTTCTTCCCAACTCAGGAGCCAGCTCTGCAACCACAGGTCCCCATAAATAGAAGCAGTGCAGTGCATATTTTCAAAAGACATGGTGCCTCAGCTTTGGACACACAGGAACTCAATACAAATCATTTTCCGGCTGATAGACAAGTCATGCGTGGTGGCTGCTCTGGGTACAGATATGTTAATTATGCAGGCTGGCTTTCTTATTAACCTATAGTTCCAAGTACTTTCTCTGAACAGTTATTCCTACCATGAATTTTCTACCCTGGAAAGCCAGGGGTGGGCAGTAACAGCTCAGATCACTTGGTTTCTAAAAGTCCCTCCACTCTGAGAATGCAGAGCTATACCGTGTGTGGCACCTCAGAAGCTGGAGATTCCAGCCTATGTCTGGGAAAGACGTATGCCCCTTGCTTTTAAGGTTAAGGAACAAGCCAAAAAGTAACTGCTAAAAAAGCAAAACAAAACAGTAATTGCTAGCAATTCACAGCCTATTCCTGCTGCTGAACAGAGGCAGTAATGGCTTGCTTTCCCCACTAGCAGCTAGGTACTCTTGGGCAAGTCAAACATAACCTTGTTGAGCCTGTTTCTGGATCTGCAGGGAATGTGTTACTTGTTTAGATGTTTGGGAACTCAGTGAAATAATATGCCACTTTTCCTGCTCTAAGAAGGCCATGCAGGGGAAAAGGCAATGAGCTACCTGCAGCTCACCTCAACCCCGATCAGGAATCCTCCCTCTCCCAGGAGAAGGCAAGGAAAAGAAGTTAAGAAAGCAGACATACCAGGTAAACAGGAATGACCTATAACTGGCAAAGAAGCCTCAGACAAGCTGAAAATGCTCTGGTTCCAGCATCCTGTCCCCAAATGCTGGGAGCCAGACACAAAAGGCATGCAAAAGTGACTGTCACACACATACAGGCGCAGACAGAGCATCAATGGTCAAAAAGGGGGCTAATACTGCAGAGAAGGCCCCAAAGTGCGGCTTGAGGAACACAAGGGAGTCATTCCAAGACCCTCACTTAGCTGCCATGGGGACAGCAAACACTCAAAAGCTTTGCTTTTGTTCAGTCTCCCAAAGGGAAAAAGGTAATAGGATAGACTAACACTTGTGACAAACACTATTAGCAGGAATGCAGTCTTTCTCCTGGAGCAGAGGACTCTATCTCCTTCAGATACTTTTAAAATATATATATATATGTATGTGTGTGTGTATATATGTGTATATATATACACACACACACACATATATATGCATACATATATGTATATATGTATGCACACACGATATATTTAAATGAAGGTGTACACACACTGTGCTAAAATACAAACAACAGAAATCCCAAGTCATATATAAAAAGGCTAAATATAACATATAACACAAGCCTAGAGCCAGCTCCTGCTTGGGAGCTGGGGAAGGGGTGGTATCATCTGGAGACCTATGTACACAACTTGTGGTGGGCAGGGAAGGCATCAGTGTAAACAACTCAGACTCACTCCACAATACTGGCCCACAGAAAAGTGTGATGTATCTCGTACAAAAATAGACGCCCACCTTGCTTCTGTATACAACCAAACTTGGCAGGCACCCAGAAGGACTGTGTGTTTGTTTTGATGACAGGGCACCACACCAAGCTGCTGCTAAACCTCCCAGCCCTAGGAACTCATCTGCTACCCCTGCTCCCTCACCAAGAGCCTGAGGCACACCCAGATCATCCACCCTCACATGACTAACTCACAAGGCTTCCTGGCAAGCAAGGTCCTTCTGTATCTGTCCCTTTCTGACCCTAAGATATATGGAGACTTATTTCTGTAAATATTTGGCACCTAAGTAACATGATCGTTGTGGATAATGCCACAATGACACAGGGAGAACCAGTAACAAGACATGCAGGGTGAGGGCAAGGGGCACTGAGCTGCCCTAGCATCTCAAAACCAGAACTGTGGCTTCCCACACATTTATGGGGGTGGGCAAAGGGATGTGCAGAATTAACAACTTCACCGACTCCTCAGCAGCAAATACATTCAAAACTGAAGGTGTCTTGAGGGCCCCACTATACCCTAGTCATGAGTCTGGTCACTCCTCTGGAGGAGCTCGGTGCAGTGACAGCTGGAAAATCTGAGTCCCGATTGAATCTGCCGCACCAAGAGTCCTTTTGAAGAAGCTTGGCAAAGTAATTTTTTTCTTTTGAGCAAATGTACAGCACATCCTTGGGAAGGCCATGTGGAAGGATGCTCTCCAGCCCAGTCAAATGATCCAATCTCACTATTATCTTAGTTCCCTCTGAGTTTTTTCCTACTGGCCACCCTCGCTGTACAGAAAACAGCCAAGCACTATGCAGGTCAGTCATCAATGGTGGGCAACCAGAAGGCCTGGATGGAAGGAGAATATAAGTCAACTTTAAAAAGCCAAGCCCCTCTCCTCATTTCTGAGGGTTTTTCTTACCCCTCCCCCACCATCAAGGCACCCAACCCCAAAGTTGGAGGAGTTATGGCTGGTGGCCTTCCCTCCTGACCAATTGACTCTGGCAATCTGTGGACAAACACTCCCTCATCTATGTGAAAGTAAACATTGTCTAACTTCCACCATAGTGGTCCAGTGGTAAAGAAAAGAAGAAGTGCTGTCTGGGAGGTGGGTGTTTGGCCTCACAGCTAATCTACCAGGTGACCTCAGACAGACCCTCTCATTCATGAGCTGTAAAAAATGTGAGGGACTGGATTGGATGGTTTTGCTGCATTTTTTTCTGACACTGTTTTCTTTGTTTAAAAAAAAAAAAAAAAAAAGGAGCACTGTGTTCTGGGTAGGCTAGTAATGAAATGCCTCATACCCAAATACCCAGGTAGGTTTAGGAGATGCCAAGAAGAAACTGGAGGCTGAGACTCACTGATGCTTTGTTCTGCTAGTGTTGTCTAGGAAGAGACAGGGGCCTGGAGAAAACTCTAAGTGGTGAGTTGTGAGCAACTGTAAGAATTTCTGATGAAATCAGCATAACCTGAGAGGAATGGAAAACTGAAAGGTTATAGCCACAAAAGGCTGGTTCAAAGTATTTTAAGAAGCCAAAAAGCTGTGAGGCATAGCCCCAGGTAGTTTGGGCATAAAACCAGGAGCCAGAGCAAAAACTGGCCTAAGATCTCCTGGGAGCTCAGAGGCGATCCCAGATCATGGAAAGAAGAGCAAAAGTGAAAGACCAGCCCAACCAAAGATCAGATAATAGAGGTGAAATAGGGAAGCCACCAGCTGAGAAACATGAACTTGGGGGCTTGTAATTGTACCTATTTAGAACACAGCTCACTGTGCTCATTGAAGGACCCACCACCCCAACTGGAAAGGGCCCCTAGATGGAGGACATCTCCCGTTGTTCACATACCATGTTGGAACAAGCACTGGCAAAGGTCATGAACTTGGGGTTGAACTGCAAACAGGTAATGGGGCCTGTGTGTTTGCCATCCAACACAGCTACTTTTATACCACTCTCTCCATTCCAGACATGGATCTTGCCATCCTCTGAACCTGAAGAGAATGATCAAGGAATATAACAACAGCGCAAGGCACAATACAAAGACAAGTGGCAAAAAGACATGGATTGACATCTGGAGAGAGGCCAAGCTTCAGGACCCAGCCACCAGCAGAAATGGAGAGGGAGTAATGGCAGTGAAGAAAAGACACTTTGGGAACTGATCTAGACCCTAGTTATTTGTTCGTAGGCAAGTCACTTCCCCTCTAACTTCAGTTTTCTCATTTAAAAAGGGGGCTGAATACGATCACCCTACGAACATCTACACTAAGGTGACTGAATGAAGGGTTACAACAGTGCTTGTAGAGTTTAACTCTATGATGGTCCAGGGAAGACCAACATTAACGACGGTTCCCAGAAAAGAAAGCAAAGCCAGGACAGTTTAAAGACACTATACCTTTGACATAACGTGCTACACAAAAATCTGAGAAACTCTATCTCAAAAGGATAATAAATAATATCTGAAATTAGTTAAAACTAACAGAAATAACATAATGCACAATACCAGATAAGTAACACCCAAGGGGGGGATAAAGGAAGCTTACCAATCATAATAAACTGCGAGTCTGGAGTAAACGAGGCCTCCAGTGTGACGGCTTTGCTGTTGGCATAACCCTAGAACAAGGAGAACAATTCTCATTACAGTGCCATTAACAAAAAATAATGGCCTATAAACACTGACCCCAGCACATACATCTTCTTCTTCTTTTTTTTTGATTTAAAAAAAATTTTTACTGTAAAATATAGATAGCAATTTACTATTTTTAAGTGTACAGTTCAGCGGCACTAAGTATACTTAAAATGCTATGCAACCATTAACCATCATCTGCCTCCAAAACCTCTTCATCATTCCAAACAGAAATAATAGTAATAATAATCTTTAATAGTAAGTCCCCATTTCCCTCTTCCCCTGCTCCCTGGCAATCTCTGTTCTATCTATCTCTATTCTAGGAAACTAATATAAGTGGAATCATACAACAGTTGTCCTTTTGTATCTGGCTTATTTCACTTAGCATAATGTTTTCAAGGTTCATCCATGTTGTAGTATATACATCACCTTCCTTTTTGTGAAACCCCTTCTTCCTCATGCACAGTGCTACCAACGTTTAAAACTCGGCTACCACCCTTTACAATTCACCCCTTTATCCCCAACTCCATATTCAAGGGGGGCAAGAAAATGTTTACGGTCGGGAATTTATTATATTATCTAAACACCAAACTTGAGTCACTGGGTGAGAAGTTAATGTCTCAGAATCCAAAAGAAATAATGCCACGTGCAGGAAGAAAATGCAAGTCCATGCCTCAACGAGTGAGCCAAGGACAACTGCCGGTCTCCACCAACTAGCTAACACAATTCTCAGAAGGGATGAGCATGGAAAAAAGGTAGAGTATGGAAAAAAAAAAACCATGGTTAAAAGTTGTGAGCTCACCCCAAACGTATGCATCACCACTCCCTTGAATGCATCGATCAGACGGATGAAGCTGCCATTGGTGGAGATGAGCCTCCAGTGTGACGGTTTTGCTGCTGGCATAACCCCCAAACGTATGCATCACCACTCGCTTGACTGCATCGATCAGACGGATGAAGCTGCCATTGGTGGAGATGAGGATGAGTTTGCCATCATTGCTGAACTTAAGTCCTGTCCACTCACAAGTCCGATCATACTGCATCTTAAATGTCGCAAATGGCCCCTGCAAAAGACAGACAGCAGCCCTAGGCCCGAGGCACATCAATAATTCCTTCTGCCAGAGCCAAATCTCATTCTATCCCTTTAGATTCCTTTTTGACTAGGGAAAGCAGAAGATGAAGTACTGCTCTGACACTTTCTAATATCTACCACATACCTCCTCTACTGTAGAAAAAGGCTCTTAAATGTCCATCTCACCCTTCAAAACTTCCATAATATCAAGATGGTTCAAAGATTCAAAGATTTACCTTATCAAAAGAGCGAAGATCATAAAGTTTGACCATTTCAGAATTGACACCTGCAGCAAAAATTAATCCTTCTGGATCAAAAGAACAAACTGGCTTGCCCTGTAAATGCATAAGACCCTGAGAAAAAAGAAATTTAAAAAAAGTTAATGAACCCAGGATCCTACCAAAAGCAAACACAAAACTAACTAAAATGAAGTTAAAAAAAAAACAGGTCTCCATGCAACTGATTTCAGATCAACCCTAACTGTATAATTTTATAGACACTGAATTCAAATAAAAACAAATCCCTGGAGTCTAAAATCTATAGCTCAAAGGCTCCAGGAAAACTGCTTTTAAAGCATTAAGCCACAGATCATAATAAGTATGCACTGGATTAAGGTATGAGCTTAATTACCAGCTACCTACCATGAAAAGATCTTCTCCAAAATTTAAAGACTCTGGGATCCCAGAAAAGAATCACTGCTTTCCCCCTTCCTTGAGAGGGAGAGTTGAAAACCCTTAAAGTGTAACTGTGAGGTAACATTACCTGGCAGTTAGGAGACCGGAGATCCCAGAGCCGAATGGTCTTATCAAGAGACCCAGAAATGAAAGTGTCATCCACAGGTGACATGGACAAGGCCACCACCCTGCAATGCATCAAGATAAATAGGAGTTGAAGCGAAATATTAACAAAAATTGGATATGAACTCTAAACCACTTTACCTGCCTACCTATATATATGTGTTCTCCTAAAAACTCCATTTTAAGAAACACACATACGCAAGCAATCTGGAACAAAGGCAATTAGAATAATTAAAAAAGCAACTTAAAGCTACAGCATAAAAATATGATTCCAATGCAAATCAAATCATAATGAGATACCACTTCATACCCACTAGCAAAGCTATAATCAAAAAGAGAGATAACAAGTGTTGGTGAGGATGTGGAGAAACTGGAACCCTCATACACTGCTGGTAGGAATGTAAAATGGTACAGTTGCTTTGAATAAGTTTTACACTTCCTCAAAAAGTTAGAGTTATTATATGATCCAAACATTCCACTCTTAGGTATTTACCCAAGAAAAATGAAAACATATGTCCAAAAAATCTCCCGTACATGTTACGTTCACAACAGCATTATTCATAATTGCTAAAAAGTGGGAACAACCCAAATGTCCATCACCTAATGAATGGATAAACAAAACGTGTTATTGTCATACAAGAATATTATTTGGCAATAAAAAGAAATGAAGTACTGGGGCTTCCCTGGTGGCGCAGTGGTTAAGAATCCGCCTGCCAATGCAGGGGACACAGGTTTGAGCCCTGGTCTGGGGAGATCCCACATGCCACAGAGCAACTAAGCCCGTGTGCCACAACTACTGAGCCTGCGCTCTAGAGCCTGCGAGCCACAACTACTGAGCCCACGAGCCTAGAGCCTGTGCTCCGCAATGAGAAGCCACTGCAGTGCGAAAACTGCGCACCACAACGAAGAGTAGCCTAGCCCCCACTCAATGAAGACCCAACACAGCCAAAAATAAATAATAAGAAAGAAATGAAGTAATGATTCATATTACAACATGTATGAAGTGAAAGAAGTCAGACAGAAAAGGCCACATATGATCTGGTTCCATTTATACAAAATATCCAGAATAGGCAAAGTTATAGAGACAGAAAGTAGATTAGTGGTTGCCAGGGGCTGGGAAGAGGGGAAATGGGGAGTGTTAATGGGTACAAGGTTTCTATTTGGGGTGATGAATATGTTCTGGAATTAGATAGTGGTGATGGTTGCCCAACTCTGTGAATATACTAAAAACCACTGAATTGTACACTTTAAAAGGGTGAATTTATGGTACTGAACTATGTCTCAAAAAAAAAAAAAGCATGATTCCTTAACTAGATGTTTGTGGACTACACTGATGTTCTCAAACCTGACTGGCACCAGCATCCCCTGGAGGGTGGGTTAAAACAGATTGCTGGGATCCACTGCCAAAATTTCTAATCCAGTAGGTCTGGGGTGAGGTCTGAGAATCTGTGTTTCTAACAAGCTCCTCCGTGATAGTGAGACTGGTGGTTTGGGCCCCACACTTAGAGAGCCACAGCCCTATGCTAATAGCCTACACTGTATTTCTGATATGGGTCCCCTCTTATGGTTACACCAGTCACTCACTGAAAAACACTTCTTCCAAGTGTTTTTGTTTCAGTGCTCTGTGTTGAAGATACCCATCATCTCCCCAGCATTTGGGCTCAGCCTGTGGAGAAGGATGGCATGTGACTCCACTTTACCTGCCTCTTGGAGCATGCCATGGCCCTAACCAGAGGGATCCTTAAGGTCCATGGGCTATGACTTGTACAGTGCCTGTGAGTCTATAGTACCACCTATAGAGGAAGCCCTTGTGAAAATGGACACTCAGATGGCTCTTCCTTCTGGGTGTTATGGAAGAGTAGTTCCACATTCTGCCTTGGCTAAAAAACGCTTCACAGACATAGGAGCTGGTGTCACAGGTGAAGATTACAGAGGAAATGTTGGTGTTGTACTGTTTCATTCTGACAAAAAAAAATTGGAGTAAAGAAAGTGGATCAAATTGCACAGCTCATTTGTGAATGGGTTTTTTAAATGTAGAAATAGAGGAAGTTCAAATTTTGGATGACTCTGAAAGGGGTTCAGGAAGTTTTGGTTCCACTAGAAAGAATTAAA
Source organism: Physeter macrocephalus (assembly GCF_002837175.3). Lineage (NCBI taxonomy): Eukaryota > Metazoa > Chordata > Mammalia > Artiodactyla > Physeteridae > Physeter > Physeter macrocephalus. The sequence continues at coordinate 41,193,836 of NC_041231.1, read as the reverse complement.
ATGTATGCCATGAGTAAAAAATGGAAAAATGTACTTTTTTTCCTTAAAGTTTTTGACCAAAAAAAAAAAAATTCTTCCAATATAACTAAATTAACATTTGCACTAGATTATCAACTTAAAAATTTAAAAGATACTATAAGCCAAAATTTCCTGGGAATGCTGAGGTGGAAATAAAACGGAGTGAGCAGAATGCATATGAACATGTAAGTTTATGTCACAGTATCCAGGTCAAAAGCTCAGAGGGGGCTTCCCTGGTGGCGCAGTGGTTGAGAGTCCACCTGCCGAGGCAGGGGACACGGGTTCGTGCCCCGGTCCGGGAGGATCCCACGTGCCGCGGAGCGGCTGGGCCCGTGAGCCATGGCCGCTGAGCCTGCGCGCCCGGAGCCTGTGCTCCGCAACGGGAGAGGCCACAACAGTGA